>NC_141759.1:45741730-46046339 GCF_982258835.1 Parasteatoda tepidariorum
TGTCCAAGAGTTCGTGGGTTCGGTCCCTGCTGGTCGAAGACTCCCCGTGTAGTAAATGGTGACTGATGCACGTTAAATCTGTCGAGTCTCAAAGTCCTCCATGTTCCCATAACAAATCAATACCTCTGGGGGTACCGATCCAGGAGTTTCCTTGTCTTCTGGATTGGTTCAAAATTACAAGGCTACGGCGTTGAACATTGGTAGTCGTAAACCCAAAAATTGGGTCGACTGTTCAACGGCGGTCATAAAATAAAATAAAAAGTAAATAGGAAAACATTATTATATTTCAGAGGGTTGGATTCAAATTCAAAAGATGTTTTATTAAGATTCTAAGATTTTAATGTCATCTTCAATGAAACAAATAGTTTTTTAATACGAAAAAAATATATTTCCCGTTAAACATATTTTTAAAACTGTTCCCTAAAAAGTTTAAGTTATTTACTTTAAAATATAAATTACTCTCTAACCTTAACAGCTATCTTAATATATGCGCTTTTTTAATTGTAAAAAATAGAGAGAAAAATTGAAAAATTTGTACATTAGTTTATTTTTCAGTAGACTGTAAAATCATAACAGCTTCTTCAAGGCTAATAATTGTATTTCTTGCTTCAGCAAAACATTTGCAGATTAAAAAAATGAAAGTGCTTACATGATCCCTTTATCTTCTTTTAGAGATTTCCTTAACTTGATATAAATCATCTTTACCTCTTTGTAACTGTAATGTATTCTACATATTTCCCCTGAAAATGTGAATACATCATAAAAAAAAACACCGAAATAAATGTACTTTGTAAGAAAAAATGTTACAGTCAAGACAAAGCGATAATAAGTATTAAAGTAGGCAAATTCGCACAACAGTAATATTCGATAATTATTTTAATTATAAACCTTATAGAGAAATAAATTTATTTCAATCTACGCATTACCACTACCTTAATTTTTCATTCTAGCACAAAATCAAAAATTTAAGAACTCCATCCTTTTATGGGAATATTTAATTACCCACATACTTTAATACTCACAAACAGAAGATTCACAGATCTTGATAAATATTTACTGAAGGCTTAAAACCCATCATACGTTTTAAGTATTCGTCATTTTAGTAACGCAATGCGTTCTTTAATCAAAGTAATGCAATGCACTCCTTAATCGCACTTATTTCTTAGAGCACTTTAAAACTTTATACGAATTCAAAATCACTCTTTTAGAAGCCAGTTAAACTCAGTACGCCAAGTTTAAGGATTAAATTAAATGGTTAAAAGAATTTTATGAGTTAGGAAGTTCACGCGAGATGTTTTCAAATCTTCTCTCTAACTTATTTGTTTACAAGAAGAGTTTACTAGTTGTTTACCATTCGAAGTAGTATATCGATTATTATTGCAGTTAGATATTGATGCGAATTGTTGAATCGATAAGAACTGAATTACTTCATTTAGGTAATAAAAAGAAAATTAATAATTAAAAAAATTTCAGATTTCTTTTTTAAGCGTTTAACATCATTTTGAAAAAGTAATCACAAATTATCCACAGCATTATAATAACAGCTTAAAATTAAATGATTAAGAACTCAAATTTGTATGCAACTGTTTCGCTAAAAAGAAATAATAAAAATTAAATAAAAACTTGTTCCTGTAACTTCCTATTTACAGCTGAATATATTCATTTTTTTTTGAAATAATGATTTATGTTATCAATGAAATGAAGAATATGAGCAATTTTTATTAATATTTTTTTTTTGGAAGAAAGCTGTTTAAAGATTGCTAACTAGCGTATTTAACAGATGTTTTTACAAAAATTCTTGTTTATTTTTCTTACTTCTGAGAACAACAGTTTGCTACTAATAAACTGGAATGTTTTTTTCCCTAAATAGTAATAATAGTAATAAACTTGAGTATGAAACAGTTAAATTTAAAACAAAGACTGATCATAAACGAGGCAAAAAATTCTATTTTTCAAATGTCTTGTCCTAATGATCTAATCTAACTTTTTATGTGAATTTTAGTAGGGAAGACTAAAATGGCCTCATTTGTTCACTGTTTTATCTGCAAGAGTCAAACGCAAACGTTTTTGGAGCTATAAGAAACAGACACTCACACTAACTTTCATTTTATTATTATAGATTTCATATTTAAACTTCCTGTTCAACCCAGTAAGGTGTAGAATATCAAAAAAATCATTCCATCTTGGGTCGTAAAAGGAACACATTGATATAATTTCATGTTTCTAGTTTCATTGACTTAGCATCGGCGATGAATTACCAGTCAGTAAGTTAGGGCATGTTTTTTTATGTTTAGTACTTTTATGTTTAGTTATTTCTTCAACACAAATATAACTGACACATAAATGTTTTAATCATATGTCCTAAAACATTAATTTGTATACATATTTAAAGTTAACTTTTTATTTTAATTTTCATTAAATAAGCACTGCTTGCCATATGAAATATGCTGCGCACCAATTTGGCAAATCTGGCGCCAAATTTCCTGTTACACTGGATGTTACAAATGTACCTTAGTAGCCATTAGAAATATCACAGTGTTACGGTAACATAGCAACTGCCCAAAACGGGCAAGACCCCTTAATCAATGGAAAATTGATCACTTACTTAAGCTTCAGATCATGGTCAAAGTTATTTAAGATAATTTAAATAGTTTTTGATTATGTTTCTTAAACTATATCAGGGCTATTGCCTTTTAAAAAGAAGTTACAACTAGACGAAGAAAATAATTCGTAGCTTTTGTTTTATAAAAAAGAAATAAACTAAACCAATTTCCATGTTGATTTAAAGCAAGCCCTTATCAAAGAAGATTTAATTTAAGAACTAAGATTTAATATTTTGGTTTCATTAACATTAAAATAGCGTATATTTTTCAGTACCCATTCTTATAAACAAACATTTTGAGCACTGTTCAAATTTTTTCGTATATGTTTTTAAAACTATGTATATGTACACACATTTTAAACAGTGTCTATTCCTATTGAAACACGGATTTGTCTATTTGTAGTAAAACACGCATTTTGAGCTACGTCCATTTTATTAAGCATGCATTTTCACCTTCGTCCATTTTCTTACACAGGCATATCGTTCTAAGTCTACTTTCTTGAAACTTACATTTTAGACTATGTTCATTTTCTTAAACATTCATTTTCTTCAATGTATAATTTTTTGAAACATATTTTAAACTGTGCCCATTTTCTTAAACACGCATTTTGAGCTACGTCAATTTTATTAAGCATGCATTTTCACCTTCGTCCTTTTTCTTATACAGGCATATTTTCTAAGTCTATTTTCTTAAAACTTACATTTTAGACTATGTTCATTTTCTTAAACATGCATTTTCATCTATGTATAATTTTTTTAAAAATATTTTAAACTGTGCCATTTTCTTAACACCATTTCCTAACATCCATTTTCTTAAACACGCATTTTGAGCTATGTCTTAAATGGAAATCTCACTGATTAATTGTTTAATGTAATTTAAAATCAAGGATACGCATAAAGGATTTATCATTATCTTTTAAACTAACTTAGATAAGCGTTCTGCATTATCCTGAAATACAGAAATTAAGCTGGATCTGAAGTAAGAAAAAATTCAATTTATCGGCAAGTTTTACAATCCACTTATTCTATTGAGGTTATAAAAGGATTGAAATTACAATCCGTTTATCTTAATAATTCTAACTGCAGTATTTTTAGATCCAATATACATTCAAACTCACACTATTTAAATTAAGTTAATCTAAGTACGGTATTAAAATATTAAACTATAAGGAACTTAGACTTCTAAATTGCCATAAGTGCAGTTTAATATAACAGTATTAACCATTGGAAAGATTACCTTGCATATTAAAGGAATGTAATATCGAAGGCGAGATTCCTTCATCCTTGGTGTTAAGTTTGAAGTTCTGAAAAGATTAATTCTAAGTTTCGTTAATTCTGTGGCAATATTATATTCGATGAAAACCAATATCTTCCAAGAAAATTTCATTTAGTAAGCCTCTTCCTGCAGTTCCTTGCGTTTTTAAATGAACTCCTTCTTATGAGTTACATATATCTTTAAATAATTAATTAAACTACATTTATTAGGTTACATTTATTAGGCCTACATTTATTAAGCTTTATTAAACTTATTTTTCATGCTTTTTCATTATTTTGTAGTAATTAAGGTCATAATAAGTGAAAAATACTACGTTAAATATTTTAATAATTTTGTTGTTGTCGTATTCTAATAAAGCAAAAGGGGTGTGTGCTTCTTCTTGTTTTCCAGTGACGCCATCTGTGGACAAGAATTTGATTTCTGCAACACACATACGTCACAACCCGTTTATAGGGTGTGAACCTATTCATTCATACATTTATTCAAGCAAAGATCGTAATTTTGGCCTGAACCAGAGAAAAATCAATCTACAATTCAATACTCTCAAAGGTAAGATTTGTTATGCGCACGTGGCGGACTTTGTGATCCGACAGATTTAACGGTCACCAGTCACCATTTACTGCACGGGAAGTCTTTTGCCGGCGACAATCGAACTTAAGATCTCTTTGACATGGGTCCAACGCCTCACCAACCTGGCTATCCCGGCCCAAACATTTTTATACTTTATACTTATGGAACACAGTATGGGACACGAGAATCCTTTTATGCATTGAAGATAAAATATGGTTTACTACTAAACAATTCTTTTTTTCAAATTCGCCCTTCATCAGAGTAACTCATCATTAAAATGTCTTCATTTTACAATGTGAATGATTAATACATTTCTGAATATGATTGAATATGATTTCTGAATAAAATTTCTGATATGATTTCAGAATGATTTCTGAATATGATTTCTGAATAAACATTTAAACTGCATTTTTGTTGGATTTTATTTTTCCGCATAAAAACGCATCAGCATATAGTAATATCATTCATATAATCTAACAGATTTTATTGTAACTATTAGGCTGTTTTTAAAATTAAAAAATAGCAAAATATATTTGTATTTGTAAATAGAGCATCAGAAAAAAATATATATAAGGAACACTGGTGTCCCATCAACGCGAAAGGGTTAAGCATAGAGTGTCAAACGCAATGTGGCAATCGACGAACAGTTATATTTAAATTATATTAAAAATTAGCAAGCTTCAAGCTAGTTGTGCCACATAAAACTTTCCAAAAATTAGATGATAATCGACGAATTGTTTTCTTGGAGTTAACATTGAAGAGTTTCCATTATTTTGATCAACTCCTGTACATTAGGTCCGTACATTGTTTGAAACGCATACAAATTGGCAAAGCTGACACATAAAGAGTGCCCAAATTCAACACGGTATTTTTTTTTTATAATTTTGCATTTTAACAAAACAACCCAGATATGTGATGAGTTTCTTGCAACAAAGTAAACTCTTTTAGCAAGGAATTGAAACGTAAGAAAAATGGTGCACTCTAAGAAACAATTTTCATGTAATGTTGCAGTTAACTAAATCTTTCAATGTAGTAAAAATATTTTAATTACTAATTTAAAGATAAATTTTATTTATATTATCTTGTAATGGAAAGTGATCATCTTAAGAGCATATTTGGTTTCTAACTGTTATCTGACTCTCAGAATTTCTTATATCTCTTTAAATTCTAGTGCCTCCTGTGGCACAGACCATTTCCTTGAATTTAATTAATTATAAATGATGCTAACATCAAGTAGTTTTAAAAAAAGAAGCCAGACATGAAGAAAGAAATTTATAAACAGAATTCAAATCTTTAAATTTATCGTAGCGTAATTATACTAAAAATTATTATGAAGAGGAAGTTTATTTAATATCCGGAAATGGTTTTTAATTTGCTTCATAATTTATATGGATACGTACGAATCCTTTAAAATTTATACGGAAACGTAAAATACGTACGGATTTCGGCAAATGGGCTGTTAAAGAGTGGTTTTGCAAATATGATACTTTTAGTTACAAAATTTTGCAGCAAGTTCTTATCTTTATTTAAAGAAATATTGATTGATAATTTTTGAAGACCTTACTGATTCCCTTAGTAGTAATTAATATACTCCTGTATATGCTTATTAACTCCATAATATTTTACTTTTGCTATAGTGCTCCGAAAAATTATAGTCTCAGTCAGTTTTTCTGGTTTTTAGGTAGATTATGTAAAATAAAAATAATATTAATAGCTTATTTGAAGCAGAAAACAATGAGATTTTCTTACTGTTAAATACTTTGCATTTAATTTGATATTTAATGCTACATCAAAAGGCGAAACACGTTTTGTTGTTAGGTCAACGATTTTACGATGTAAAGCAGAGCATGTCACGTGATGAGTTTCTTGTACTAACTCTCTTGGGGGGAAAAAAGCGAAAATACAGCACAGTGAAAAAAAATAAAAATAAAAATTAAAGCGAAGAAAAATAAACTTCCATCAATTTTTGCTACATTTTGTAGTTGACAGAACCTTTTAATGTAGTTGGAGAAAAAATAATTTTTTTATTTTATTTTCTAATTTAGAAGTAAAAGCTCTTCATTTTCTTTACGTAATATGGATGACGTCATATACGACAGAAATTGATTAGTTGACTTCTAACTACGGAATAATAGTGTTGTCTTGTGTTGTCTGTTGCACAGCTCATTTACTTGAATTAAAATTAAAGAGTTTTACCAGACAAAAGTCAGACATATTTCGTAATGACATGGAAATTTATAAGATGACATGGAATTCATAAGGAATAGAAATAAACTCTATAAAGTTAATAGCGTAAATATACAAAAACTCATTACTATAAGGAGGCTTATTCCACGTCTGGAAATAAATCTTAATTTTCATTGAAATTTTTAATGCATATGATTTTCGGTCATTGAGTTCTTGCAAACTAGTTTTACAACTATGATTCTTTTACTAATAAAAAAATTTTGCTGCGATATTAATTTTTTCTCAGAATTATCTTTGAATATTTTTGCAGAGTTTATGGACAGTTTTTATCGTAATTTAGATCATACTTTTTGCACTTTAAGGCTCCACAAAATTATGAAATCTCTAAATTTTGTCAGTTTATGGATAATTTACCGAAACTAAATCCATATATATATATATATATATATATATATATATATATATATATATATATATATATATATATATATATATATATATATATATATATATATACATCCCCAGATCGTAATTTTGACTTGAACCGGAGAACGACCATTCTCCCATTCAGTACTTCCAGGGAGGTTATTGATTTGTTATGGGAACACGGAGGAATTTGTGACATGACAGATTTAACGCGTACCAGTCAACCTTTACTACACAGGGAGTCTCTAGAAGGATGGATATTTGATAAAAGTGAGCAAAGTAATAGTAATAAAAAAAAGTCAGCTCTACTGACACCTAATATTAAATTATGAAAAAAAAAGAGTGACATGGTTTATTACTCTGAAACAATTTTAAGGATTTATTTCCTTCTTTGATATTTCTAGACTGAACTCAAACTGCCCGAATACCCTCAAATTAATTTTTGAAATCATAAGTTAAATTTTATAAAAACACAGTAATTTTTTTTACCTTCTTATGGATGGTAGTAGTATTTTAATCCTTCCCGAAACAGCAAGTTTCTATTGAAAATTTCAGTCAGGCAAGATGTTAACAAGTGCTACTTTAAACTGTACATGAGTAACGACATACTTTAGCTCTTTGTTTATAGAATGGTGGTTGTCAAGCGTATAAAAACGTTTAGTTTTGAATTTTAGCAGATTGTAATATTTTTTAATTAGTGTTTCCAAACTAGAAACACTGCACAAGAAAGGAGGAAAAAAAGGTTGTAAGAATTTGCAATCTATAATTTGAAAATCGAAATTTCAGTGTTAAGTAACACACTAGTTTCGAAGATTCTATCAATAATTGAAAAAAAAGCAGATAAAAAATAGAGGTAATATTCCAGGCTTAAAACAAAAATTTCAAAACAATGGATGAGCAATGATAAACACAAGTTTTGAAAATTCTATCAATAATTATAAAAAAAAATTACAAATAGTAATAAAGTAGATAAAAATGGAAGTAATATTCCAGGCTTAAAACAAAAATTTAAAAACAGTCGATGAGCAATGATAATCAAAATAATCAACATTAATATTTATGAAACCTTGCGTAAACTACTAAGCAATATCAGAACTAAAATATAGTTATTATTACGTAATGTGTGTAAATTAATAGTCATACTAAAATCAAAAATATAACATAGTTTGTTTGTTTATATGAGCAGTTATATTTAAATGTTGTATTTCTGCCTAGTAATAGCAAATACTGTTTCTGCCATCCATTGCTATTGCGAGAAGAGTACGATTTAATCGGTTTTATAACCACAGATATACATGGTATTTGATATATGTAGCAACAAAGGAAACGAAAGAAATAAAAATATAAATATGACCACCGAAGCCGAAGTCTTCATGTGGTACCGGCCCCGGTAGACATAAAACAAATCCTTTTCCATTGAGGGAGAGGCAAATGCCTAAAGTAGCTTCCTCAGTATCCCGAAGGTTTTGTATAGAAGTCCAGGAAAAAACATGAAATACAAAGAACCAATTTACCAATTAAATTCCTTTTCTGGTGCTTTTGCCAATTTTTTTTGTTGCTATGTTTGAAGTTAAATTTCTTGAGTATAATGAATTTAATGCTTTTAGATATATTGATGATTTGATTTTGTTTAATCGTGATAATTATAATTTTATTTATAGTATTTATCCTGGAGATTTGGTTTCGAAGAAAACTAATGAGAATTGTTTAAATGTTGAATATTTAGATTTTTAAATTGATATTGTTAACAATTTTGTTAAAATTGGTGTTTTAAATAAATAAAAAAATTTTAAAAAAAAATTTTAAAAAAATTTAAAAAAAAATCTTTTAAATTTAAAGTTATTTTTTCTGAAACTTTAATACTAATTTGTGTAAAAAAAATTTTAAATATGGTTTTTTCACAATTGGTTAAGATTAAAAATATTTGCAATAATGTTGAAAGTTTTCGGGAAGCTGTGGATAATTTTTTGAATAATTTGAGTAATAATGATTTTCCTTTTAATTTTTGTAATGTTAATTTTTCAATTAAAAAAATGATTGAAGAATTCTAGTTTTTAATATTTTTTTCTTTTAACAGGGCGCAATTCAAGTCTTAACTGTGCAGTCCCAGTTAATCATTTCATTAATATGTTACGTATCTTTTCCTTGACTTCTTTTTTTAAATCTGCACATTGTACTAGAGGGCGTTGTTCTCTTTAATTTTAAGTATTTCCTTTTCATTCGGTTTGCTTGTGAAATCGCTGTTTGACCTGGCTAAAGTGAGTTTTTATTTTCTAATGATTTTGTTTGAGTTTCTTTTCAGAATTGGTTATTTGTATGTCATGTTTTTTTTCCTGGACTTCTATACCAAAAATTCGGGATACTGAGGGAGTTACTTTAGGCATTTGCTTCCCCCTCAATAGAAAATGTTTTGTTTTATGGCTGCCGGGACCGGTACCCCCTGAAGACGTCGGCTTCGGTGGTCATATTTTTATTTTTATTTCCTTTATAGCTACATTTATCCTTTTTATTAAAATTTCTACTGCTTTTAAGCGCGTTTTTGTCAAAGAAGTTTTATCTATTTAGAATTTCTTTTTTCTTTTAGTATGGTATTTAATATAATATAGAAACTGAAGACAAACTTTAATGCTTAAACATGTATTTGTTGTAGACTTAGATAACCCATCTCTTTGCACCACTACATTAGTTAAACTTATTACATTCCGCATTGTAGACGCAATGCAAAGTGACTTCAGCTGTTTGTAAAATTTACGACAATTAGCTCACACAATCAAATAGAGATGCTGATAGCATTTAAAGATTGCATTTCACCGATACGCAAATTTCATTTAAAGGAATACAGTTCAAATATAGGATCAACTTTTAATACCATCTAAAAAAAGAAAACTCTCAAAGCTGCTTAATTGAAGGAGAATCTACTATTAAAGTGCTTAATTTCGTCCTCACTCTGGAAACCTTTATTACATACCCTTTAATTAAAAATGAGTTGATGGGACTTCAAGGTACATAATTAGCATGATCAAATTCTTCCAGTCACAAAATAACAACAACTTCAAACGTTTGACAGTTCATCGTATTCTATAACTTTAATTTAAAGTTTGATAGATGTAGACTTAATTAATTCTCTGATACTGAGTTTTATTTTCTGTTATAAGAACCTTATAAAAATAACATTGTATGGCACTTTTCCAATCGCAACAAAGAAGAATTTAATATATTCCTAAAACTTTACAACTAAATTTTAAGTGGGTAATATCTTTCAATAAAATGTTTAAAATTTAACAAAGTACCTGTGCAGAGAAATAAATAAAAAATAAACCATATAAAATTCTTATTGATTTTATTCTTCTTTCAAGCCATCTATAGTGAAGGAAACAATGCAGGTTTTCATCAATCTTTTAAAGCCCTTTTCTCGAAAGGACTTCCTTAAATAAGGAGAAAGATTTATTCGTTAATACTCAGTCCACTTACAAAGTTTTAACCGTTATCGTTCCAACCGGCAACAATACTGCCAAGTGTCGCTATTTATCATGAAAAGAGTATTTAATTTCGATATTTTCCAGAGAAAGGAAACTGTTTGTGAATACTATTTCAATTTTCTGTATTATAAAATGTATAATTATTTCTGAATTTACTTCTGATTTATATTTGCACATACGTTTTCAGTTTTGCGTACTCATTAAAAAGAACAGCTTATAAGACTTATGTTATGTTGAAGAACAGATATCACAAGTTAGAAAAGAGACATCGCAAATATGCATGTGAAGTTACGACGGAATTTGAAACTGTTATCTCCGAGTTATATAGGGGGGTAAAACGGAATGGTTCTGACCTGGCCATCACTGTAGTGCAAAAGAAATTATTCATTTATTTTTTCAAGCAATTTTCTTTATTTCATAAGTATTACTCATGAAATAAATTAAAGTAATAAACAAATGCAACATCAATTCTGAGGTAATTATTATTAAACTGTCAATGCAACTTTCGAATAACTTCCTTTTAACTGCTAGGAGGAACTAATTTGTTTATTAAAAAAAGAGGTAACTGAAAATGATTTTGAAACTGATTATGTATTTTACAAACTGTATTTTAAAATTAAAAAAGTATAATCAAAAGTTCGCGTATTTTATTGTTTACTTTAACATGTACAGGCATGCCAACTGCTCCACTTTATGCTGGTATACAAAGTGATAGAGAATTAAAAACTACAAATTGAGTTAACAAAATAAGGATTGCTCAAAATCACAAAGAAATTTAACTGTAAAATCAATAGTTCACCAGAATTATTGCACACTTCTTCAAGAGTAATATGCAAATTGCCAAAAGCGACAAAATGACGTCGATAGTATATCACAATGACAAAAGCTCAAGAGAGGGATTTGTGAGATATAGTGGTAAAAAAGTAAAATAGTTCACAAGTGTTCTGTTAAACGCTCAGTGCCATAACCGAATAGGTATAATACATACGACGCGTGCGAATGATTTTTTACGTGGTAGAATTATAGATCTTCTAGAACAGTGGTTCCCAACCTGGGAGCGATCGCCCCAAAGGGGGCGATGGAGCTTCTTAAGGGGGCGATAATCCTTAGGGGGGCGATCAGGGGGCGACGAGTCCTCAAAAGATAAAAATTGCTAATAATATTAATAATAAAAGCTATTTGAGATTGAAATTGAAAATATATATGAAACCTATGGTTCTGGTGTAGACAAAGAACTATGATAGTTAAAAATTAAAAAAAAATCAACTGCAGGATCGTTTTCGTCATACTATTTGGTATAGCAGGCGGAAATCTGATAAGTCACTCTGGTCCTCTGAACAATAATACTGTTTCCAGGCGTATTGATGAGATGGCCGCCGACGTTGAATCAAAACTCATAAAATTTCTGAAAGAAGGTAAATTTGCGTTGCAGATTGATGAATCAACTGTGATAGATAACAAAGCTGTTTTGGCTTAAGTGAGATTCATAAATGAGAGTAAGGAGATTAACGAGGAAATGTTGTTTACAAGAACTTTGAACACAGATACAAAAGGATCGTCGATTTTTAAATTGGTCAAAGATTATTTTGAGGTAAAAGAAATTCCCCTCACAAAATGTAAGTGCTTGTGCAACAGATGGTGCTCCAACCATGTCTTGTTGTCATACTGGGTTTCTGGGTCACCTTAAAAAAGAAGTACCGGAAGTTATCTCACCATTCATTATGTCATTTATCGTCAACTTTTGGCTGCGAAAAATTGGTTATTTCTGGCATCAATAAAATAAAAGCTAATTCTCCTAATAACCATTTGTTCCGAGATCTTTGCCATGAAAATGATAAAGATTTCGAATTCCTGCTCCTGCATACAGCTGTGAGATGGCTTTCAGAAGGAAACTGAGCCGTTTCTTCTGCTGGATTCGCTTACTGAGTTTCTCGACACCACTGATCCTGTATTAAGTGAGAGTTTGAAGCAACGCAAGTTGGAAACTGCGTACCTCACGGATATTTTCTAAAAAATGAACGAAATCCAAGTAAAACTTCAGGGAAGTAAAATGAACATTATCAAGGCTAAGGAAATCAAATCTTCATTCATCGCCAAGTTTGATATCTACAAGTCAAACTTTGGTCGCAAAGAGCTAATGCAATTTCCAACTCTTAAAAAGTGTTCAATGGCAGATATCGAGATTCTAGAAATTAAAATCTTAATTTTTACTGATCACCTTGATCAGTTATGGAATCAAGATTTAAAGATTTGATGAAATTAGAAATTCCGGATTGGATTTTCGATCCTTTCTCTTTTGAAGTTGTGGATAAGCTCACTTCCTCTTTGTAGACTGAGATTTTAGATTTAAAGTTTGACTGTGAGGCTAAAGTCGTCTTTAAAAAATACTGTTACGAGTTAGCTTGGGTAAAGCTTATGGACACTTATCCACAATTGTGGAAACAAACTGAGCCGCTTCTCATCTCGTTCCCGTCAACATATTTAGTGGAGAGAGGCTTTAGTTCTGTCTTCCAGCTGCTCACAAAGCAAAGAGATAGGTTGGACATTTGCTTCAAAGGAGACCCGCTTTTAAATCTGACAAGCCATAAAACCTGACATTCAAGCTTTATTTTGAAATACACCAAACACAGGGCAGTGGTAAAAGTGTACTTTCACCCTCTTCATTTTTTTTTCTCAAATTTTAGTTGTTAGCGTTTTAACTTTTTCTTGATTACATAAAAATATGAATTTAAAAAAGTGTACTTTTGTTTTGATTATTCCCTTTTAAATATCACTTCTTTTTGAAAAAAAAAGATGCACAATTTTTTTTAATTAATAAAAATGACAGGGTAAATGTACCTCCTTATTTGCATTACAATTTAAATTAAAATCAAATAACATAGCATATTTTCAGTGTTTGGTTGCTCACAAGCAACAATGAATGGTTTTTTGAGCAAAAAGAGAAAGGGGCGATATGTGTCAGCCAACCCCAAGAGGGGGGCGATGGTCCACAAAAGGTTGGGAACCACTGTTCTAGAATATGCGCGTATTCAGATAGAAGTATCTGAGAAACTTTGTATTTTTAAAGTGTCATCTCTAGGATTTCGTAAGAATTCCAAGTTGATGGAAATGTCAGTAGACGTTACAGTTCAGTTCACCCGGAATTACAACACCGAATGATGACCAGCATTTTGTAGCAGCTTCCAAAAGTAGCAGACGGAGCACATCATCCGACCTGTCTCATCAGCTATCTGCAACCACGGGTACCACAGTTATAATGCAAACCTTGAACAAAAGCGTGAGAAATATTGATTTGTTTGCTCGCAAACCTGTCAGATGTGTTTCGTTCTCTGCACCCAAGTGATTAGCCTGGAACAAAGAGTATGCAATCTGGACAACGTAACAGTGGGCTTATTTGAGGTCTTCAAATGATTCTAGGTTTAACTTGCAGTCTGAGTCCCGTCAGATTTTCATACGACGAACGGCATGTAAACGTTACCACCAATTCAACATCATTGAATGACAGCGTTACGGTGGTACGGGTTTGCTCGCTCGATATGGTATTATACTGAGCTTCAGAACAGAACTATGTGTTCACGGAGCCATGATAGGCTTTTTCGGGACATCATTTTGGAATAACATGTATGTTTGTTTAGTGGAGTCGTGGGGGCAGAATTTCTGTTTATGGATAACAACGATCTTCTTCACAGAGCAAATATCATAAACAAATAACTTCAATCTGAAAATGTCACCCCTACGGATTGATCAATATTTTCACCTGACTTGAATCTGATAGAACAAGGGGAAGAAATATGGACGAAAAGTTACAGCCCACCAACCACCCCCCACACGTGTACTAGAACTTCGGAGAGTATTGCTTGCTGAGTGGAGTAATCTAATTAAAAAAGCCCAAAATCAGCTCAATAATTTGGTGCTCCGCATGACTAGGCGTTGTATGGATTATATTTCATATCATGGATGGCATAAAGTAAATTACCATATATTTTTTGTAAAGGTGATATTTCTTATAATTGCTCCAGGGAGCAAAATGGTATCATATCTAGACCATCTTTTTTTTCTTTTATGAATGCTCTTTATGAAAAAGGAAAGTTTGTGTTTATTTGCCTTTATTCGAGTTTTTATTTACCGGAGCTAACGTACTCCTTAACTTATAGACATTACTGAATTTTAACAGATTTTATTAACAATTTAAAAGGATCATCCCTTGAAAGCCAGGACATGGTGGGATTATATATGAAGTTCCGGATTATTTATATGCTTTAGTGGACACAAAGAACTTCAAGGCAAATTTACTAAAACAAGACTCGAGCATCAAAACGCATTTTTCTCTATCATTTGGGGAAAAAATTCAACAAACCGGAGCAAGTTGGCATCTTTGTATGGATACAGAAAATAACGAAAAAAACTTCATTAATAGAGTAACAGAATAGACTAATGTAACATCTAAGATAATTATTAATAAATAGTTTACAAAATTTCTTGTTCAACTTTTAAATTACTTATTTTTATGTGCTCTTGAAAAACTAAGAGTTATATTGAAAAAAATTTAGTCAATTAAAATATATCAGAAACTAATTAAGTTAGATAAAATACATTTAACATTAAAAAACATTTTAAAACAGAAAAAAACATTATCTAAAGAATGCAAACTGTACAGCAGACTTTCATAAGTATACAAATAAAATGAAAGATAAAAATGAAAATCGCCTTTTTTTGCTCACTTATAACTAAACTAGGTCAAGGGAAGATTTCTTTTTGCTTGAATGTAAAGACGTCTTTCAAACTGAAAGATGAAAAAAAAATACTACTAAAAAGACCTCTGCGAGAAACTAAATTTATTTCTCAGCCATTTAAAAAAATGGTGAAGCGAGTTTTATTTCATATGCCTATTCAGAAAATCTAATCCACCACTCTGGCATAAGGCAAAGAAATAAATCTTGTGGACAATGGTAGCCAAAGAAATCGTAACTTTGAAAGGAGTTTTGTGCGTAAATTTTAGAGCTAGATTTTTCGAGTCAAAATTAATAACATATCTTACACTATTTTCGTTTAAAATTCATATTTTCTTTCATAAAATATTTTTAACATATTTTAATCACCATAGATATCACAAAATTCCATTGTATAAAATGTAGGCAAACTGGCTTATCAAATTGGGAAGAAACCAAGTTGTAACATATCAACTTTAAAGATCGTTTTACTCTTATATTAATTAATATGTTCTCATCCTTTATTATCTTCATCGCACAAAACATGATGAGGGGAATTTCATTTCATATGCCGGTTCAGAAAATCTAATCAACCACTCTAGTATAACGCAAGGAAATAAATCTTGTGGACAATGGTAGTCAAGGAAATTCTAACTCTGAAAGGAGTTTTGTGTGTATATATTAGATTCATATTTTTCAAGTCAAAATTTATAACATATTTTACACTTTTTTGTGTTAAAATTCATATTTTCTCGCATTAAAATATTTTTACCATATTTTAATGAACAGAAATACTGCATAATTCCATTGTATAAAATATGGAGAAACTGGTTTACTATGCTGGGGAGCAACCAGATTGAAGCATATCGACTTTAAAATGACGAGCGTCTTACTCATATCAATTAATATATTAATATATATATCCTCTTATTGTATTATCTTAATCGCTCTGTCTGATATAAATAGGCAGATAATAAGAAGGTCTTATTTTATTAAGAAGGTCATTTTAATCTACCCTCGTAACTATATCTTTATTAATGATTTTAAACAGTGATTAAACAAGCGAAAGACAAAGTTTTATAAGGATTTATAAACTTTTGATTGTACCTTTCACACTTGCTAGATTTTGATTAATGTATATAACATATTGAAGTATCTAATATTTGCAATATTTATTTCATTTTAAGAAAACTTTATATATAACAGCTATAAAATACAACTTCAAAACTATTTTTTTTTAGAAATGATATGCGATCAATGAAAAGCAAATTTTGTCTCAAGTTATTTTCATAAAATTTGAATGACTGTGCTACACTACACTTAAGTTTTCGAATAAAATTTAGGAAAAATGATTGATTCTACACCATCTCAGTCTTACAAAAAAGGAATGGAATGACCGTATAAATCAAATCCCTGAACTGGGAAAACCATATTTTAGGGAACCAAATTGAATAGTCAGATTGAAATGTGAATAAATAAGCATTTTCTCTTAACACTTTTTCTTTGCAAAGAGACGAAGTACTATCTGAGAGTCTCGCGGGAAATGAATACAGCATCCTGAGTTTTTATTGTGATTTATTGTAGAGCTGAATAAATAAAAGAATTGCATTGGGAAATCATAAAAGTAAGAAAAGTCAAACAGTTTGAGTAGTAACTGACAGTGAAAAGTTCGCTCCGACAGAACGAAAAATAATTCTAGTAGCACAAACTTAAAATCTGTTGTTTGTTGACAAGGTTGGTAATTCCCTTAGAAATCAAGTTAAATATGTTCTCAGACAAATAACTCTTACTGTAAAATGTGTATTTTCACTTTATACGATATTGAAGTTACAAGCATTGTTAAAGAAAATTATTCATATTCATTTAAAATGTTAGGTTGCTAAGATTACTATTTTTCATAAATTTTTAAATCATATAGTACTTCAAAAAAATTTCCACTATTTTGTTTTTTAAGTGGAGCACTGGTGATTTTTAGACTGCTTTTTGCAGAATATATGAGCTATTTTCCAGAACGTATGACGTTAGTATTCGTTGCCTTTATTTATTTATTTATTTTTATTACAAAGATTTCTCCTTTTTAAGAAACTGAAAGAATTAAATTTATTATATCATAACTTTTGAAACAAACAGCACAGGTTTACGGTGTAAATTGATATTTATCTTCTTGTTAAAGTTAATTTTCAATGAAATTATAAACCATATTCTGTATTTTTGTTGTTGAAAATTGAACTTGTTAGAAAAGTCAACTATATTTTCTCCTACCTTTCTTAATTGGACTATTTTCCAAAACGTGTAACATCGGTGTCCAATTTCTTTTTTTTTCTTTTTTTGCAAAATGTACACAGATATTGCCTCTAATACTCACTTCTAAAGAAAATAAACTAAAACTTGTTTTGTCTGAAATCTCGGGACCCAATCTTTGAATTTCATTCATTTGGTTACTTTTTAACTCCGTAGTGCTTACAAACTATGAGTTATTTATTTTTTTGTTTTAAATTTCATTTGACAATTCTTGTTTCCTGCGGAACGAACAAATCCAGCCTTTTTTCTCGATATTATGGTAGATTTTCCCCCATAAAAAAAGTAAATATAGTAACGACTGCTGTTTAGTTTTTAACCTGTCTAGTTATTTAGAGCATTATTGAAACTCAGATGCAGATATATTTACTTTTCTTTGAATGAAAATGTATATATTTTATTATAATATATTTTCGGAAGAAACATTTAAGAAGGTCTAATCTAACTACAGTAAGATATTTAAAAATACTCCTGCAATGCATGGTGCAATTGTACAACTGCATGGTGCAATTGTCCCCAAGCTGGCATACCATCAAATCATACCTGCCATTCACAGAAAGGTAATTGGAGCTGACAAAAATCCTGTTGAATCTACATAATCGTAAACTACATCTTAAAATCGTAGATTGTCTTGCCCTATACAATGCTTCCAGCGTTTACTACAATGGAAGTAAATCAACCGCAGCACTCTTTAAAAACAATTACAATAATGAAAATTTCTTGACATGGAAATATTTTTTTAACTTTATTAAGAAAGATTTTTTTTTAAAAAATGAAAACAATTTAGTAAAAATTAGGAATGTCTAATCTAACCACAGTAAGATATTTAAAAATCCTCATGCAACGCATAGTGCAATTGTGCAATTTTCATACTCCAGAATCCACTCCACAAGCAGGCATCCCATCAAATCATACCTGCAATTCACAGAAAGGGAAATTAGGACTGACAAAAATCATGTTGAATCTACATGACTAAAATCGTAGATTGTCTAGTCCTCTAAGACGCTTCCAGCTTTACTACAATGGAAGTAAATCAATTGCAGCACTCTTTAAAATCAATTACAATAATGAAAATTTCTTGACATGCAAATATTTTTTTTTATTTTATTAAGAAATAATTTTTTTTTAAAAAATGAATAACAATTTAGTAAAAAATAGGAAGCGGTATTGATTTAAAATTATAGCTTAGAAAGAAGGGGTACCAAAAATTCTTTTATTTTTCTCAATTCCAACTGTTTCGTTCCTCTCAGCTGAAACCAATTCAGATATAAAAATTACCAACCATTGATATAAGAATTGTTCGCCATTGAAACCGAATTTCTTCAAAAAAAGGCTATTATCATCTCAATCCTGTATCGCATTTCGATGTCTAAAATCTGAATGGCTAAAGCAAGATAAAATCCTATTCTCAGACTTTTAAGTGGTGAAATGGTTTACGTGGATCAATGACGTTTATTCAGGTTCCCTTCATCGTTCTCGTTGCCACTTTCTTCATTATATTAACACTAAGCTGGATTGTATGAATGGGGTTTAATTCTAAATATATCTGTGTGGGTTTTGGAATTTATTAAAGTTAAAACAGAGAAAGCTTTCTTTATTTACGTCAGAGAGTAGAGCTGGTTATACAAATGTTTCCTTGGATGTTGTTAGGAATTTTTGCCTGACTAATTTCAACACATTCACATATCATCATTCATATCAATTTTTTTCAATTTATTAGAAGTGTAAAAAGTTTCATTTTGTGTTTTTCTATCTGCGAAAAAAACAAATGGTACCGAATTTATTTTGTGATTGTGTTTATTTCCTTAAGGAAGTAATGAACTAAGAAAAAAGTAGCTCTTAAGTAGATCGTTCAAAAATTTGTCTAAGATGCTTTCAGTATTTTTATTTTTTAAATTATTATTCGGTAGTGTCTAACTCATGAGTGTTTTAAACTTAACCATCATTAAACTATTGTGCAAAGTTAAAAAAAGGGAAAAGAAGCGTACATAAAATGTTGACTTAAGTTTACAATGGATTAAAGGAAATTACATTTTTGTATGTAAAAAATGTCGCATTTGTACGAAAGTTCTTTTTACAATAACGAAGTAGATTTCTAAAGCCGTTTAACTCATTTTGAGGAAATATGTATCGAACATTTACGGAAGATTTTCTCTTCAAATATTTGAAATAAAATAAAAATTATTATGCCACCTAAGCAAATCGAAAACATTTAATGATGAAGAATGAAAACTAAAACCAAAAAGCTGACGAAACAAATAATTTAAAAAACAAAAAAAAAATCATCATTCAATTCATAATTCATGTATGAATTTTCTTATGAACTAATCGTATGTCGTCAATTTTTATTTTCATTTCTTTAATCTACATTTGTGTTTTTGAAAATGCACCATGAGATTTTAAATTGTGCAGAGTAACTTTCCTGAGTATTAACTGAAATTCTTCGAAAATTATTGTACGTAGCACTAAATTATAAGGCACACATTTTACTTCTCTAAATCTCTTAAAGCGTTGCTTTCGCAAGAAAGGATAAACTATCGAAGGAAAATTACTTAACTATTTCAAACAATATTCTTCCATACGTTAACTGCGAAGATTTATGATCTAACAACGATGGTTATATATTTTCACGAATAATTTTAATATGAATGAAAAGTTAGTTATTCCACGAAGCATAAAATTTCTTGAAATGGGGAGATATGTTAAAATAAATTAAAAAATCCTAAATGCTCGAATTTATTATTTTCATTTTCAAGAAATATTCATCACCGAAAGAATGTTAAAAATTATGTGGTACCGTAAATTATTAACTAGATAGTAATTTATTAGGAAAATTATTTATTTAAATTTTATTGGAGTTTCTTAAATGAAACGCTGTTGGAAAAATTTATATACAAAAACTAAACTAATTTTGTAATCACTTGTTAAAATAATATTTTTTTTTTGCTTCTACGATATTATTTAAACTCTTCAAAAGAGAGCTAGTGTCAAATATTTTATTCAAGTAGTGCATTAGTAGTAGTTTAAATTCATGTTCACGAACAACTCACGTTAAAAAGTATAGCACTAAAAAGTTAAAACTGACAAATGAAGAAATTTGTGCATTTATATTGCGCATATTTTTCTCATAAATATTCATGCATTCGGAATATTCATAAGAAAAGTGGAAAACATAACACGGAATGTAAACATTTGAAGGTATTCGTTCTTATTTTGTGAAAATGTTAATAGCTTATGACCTTAAATTTTATGGCATTTTAGATTGAAATAATATTAATTTTTAAGATAAATAGGAATTTAGCCTCCAGCTAGAGCTATAATGCAGAGAAAAAGATAACCCCGACCGGCCTGAGTAGGGGGTGTGGAACTGTCCTTGCATCAGGAAGTTCCTGGGTTCGAATCCCGGGAAAGGCATGGATGTTTCTTTCTCTCTCAGTGTGTTCTATGTCCCTTTTCCCTTGTGTGTGAAAGTGACAAGCCCTATAAACGGGTTGTGGTTGTGTGAATGGCGTGGCAGAAGTCGAATTCCTGACCATAGATGGCGCCACTGAAAAACAGGAACAATCGCACCCCCACTGCCTAAACAGGCATGCGACAAAAAAAAGATAGCAGTTAAAAATTCAAAGAATTATTCTATTTGTTTACATGCTGCATGGTCTATTTGCATTCCTTTTTGGTCAACAATACAAGTATAATTTCACGTATGCATCATTTCTACGAGGGCTGTTTTTTTTTTAAATTAAGGTCCGTCTTGTAGTGTTCTCTAATAGATGTCGCTTGTGTCGCAACGAGTACTGTGTGTCTCGGCATTCCTTGGGAACAACTGTGCTCAGTTAGAGCAGTGTATGTGTATCCTGTGCGGTCAGTTCTGTGTCTTTAAAATGCTCAAATTTAACAAATCACCCTCCGCGTATGAAGTACGGTCAGTGAAAACCTGTCTGCTCCTTACATTCACCGACACATTTCTGTAGCTTCCTACTGTCATGCTGACGGAAAATTTCGCTACTCCATGACAATGGCTCTTTCCACAGCTCAATCCTAAGCTTAATTGACTCTTTCAGCTGGGAAATTTTGTACCACCCCTCATCAGCCCAGACCTTGCGCTAAGTGATTCCCATCTTTTCCGATGATCTAAATATCGTTTTGCTGGCAACAAGTACAAAATGATCGTAACCTCTTGGATATCGAAGCAGGCGGCAAGTTACTATGGAGAGGATATTCTAAATCTAGTTGAAAGGTATGACAACTGTTTAAGCAAAATTGGCAACCATTTTGAAAAAAAAGAGAAACGTATGTAGAATCAAAAAATAAATTTGCTTTATGAACATTTTCTTCTATTTGGTTTTATTTTCAAACTGTCATTATTTAAAATATAGCCCTAGATGGTTTCAGTATGGTTCAGTACAGTGCCACCTATTGGCAAAATTTCAAACTATTTGCTCACGAATAATAATATCGGATAAAAATAACGTGTATTTGAAGTTTATCATTCGGAACTGTTCAGTAAAACCAGAGCATTAAGTGTCTGATTACGGTCAATTTTACTCTGACTTACCCCGCATTGCGTTCAATAAAATTTAATAAAATAAAGGGAAGAAATAAAAAAAGAAAACTCATGCTATTATTGTTTTTATTTTCCTCAAACGAGATTTTCTAAAAAAACTAAAACTATGAAGAAATAATATCTAAGCATTAAAACTTCTGTAAGATGATTTAAAAACACTTAAAAAAATTTCTTAACTCTTCTAAAACTATATTGATAGGCACATTTCTTATAATCCATTATTTCTTATGCGGTAAAATATATGACACATCAGCTATTAACACTTCACAAAATTTTGCACTTTAAATTACTAAAAAACTTCATTTTTCTCAAAAGATATTTTCTAAAAAAGTTAAAACTATGAAGAAATAATATCTAAGCATTAAAACTTCCATAAGATGATTTAAAAACACTTAAAAAAATTTTTAACTTTTCTAAAACTATATTGATAGGCACATTTCTTATTATCCATTATTTCTTATGTGGTAAAGTATGTGACACATTAGCTATTAACACTTCACAAAATTTTGCACTAGTAAGTCACACTTTCTCCTACTTTTTTTTATTCAAACTGTTACGTTATATTTTTTCTAGATGGTACTTTACAAGTTGCGGAAGTTAGATAAGAAAACGACGCTTTACACAAAACAGCTTTCATTTAAATAGAAAGCGTTCTTAGTGTTCTCCTAAGTATTTTGAAAATGTGATTAATAATTAGATTGCTCTAAGTTATACAATTTTATAAAATATTTTAGAGTTTGCGATAAATACAGTTATCTAATTTTATTACATACCTGACAACTTTTGCTTTTTTTCCAAAATGTTTTTCCTCTCAGTAATTGCTAAATAAGAATTGAAAAAATTAGAATTGAATAAGAATTGAGCTGTTGTTAAACAATAAAATATATGTGTTTTATTTATACACATTTAGCAGCGCTGAAAACCATTCATTGAATTTATGAATTTAGGAATAAAATAAGTTTCACTATAATACATAACAGTAAGGAATAAAACACTTTATCAAAGAATAAAACATATCAATCCTTATCTCTCACACTTCCCTTAATACAAAAAGTTGTCCTCAATTTTCAAAGTAATTCGTCACAATATTTCATCAAAAAATTTGCTCAGGAAAAGCATATATTTAAGAACATTTTTTTAGCCAATTCAAAAAATTTTGTAAACAGTTTAACATTTAATTTATTTGGTGAAACATCTTAAACCTTCTCGATGACATTTTGTGTGAAAATAAGTCAAATTTGCCCACGGCTATGAATTCTCATTCTCAATGGCGCCTCCATGATATGGATTTGAAGTCAGAAGAGTCAAGTCACGATCAACCATTATGCTAATTCCAAAACCATTTAAGTCGAAGAAAGTTTTGGCTTATCGTAGTTTAACCGTAGTTCTTCTAACAGTCACTTAAAGCTGTCAAGACAAGGCCCCTTGGATTAAATGTATGCTGTCCTGTTTTATTTACTTATCAGGTTGGAGCGATAGTACGTAAGAATCCAAATTAGCGTAAGCCGTCAAATGATTATTTTTGCAGACATGGCTGCTACGGACTCTTTACCTACTGACTTTTACTGACTTAAGCCTTACAGGCTTGTACTACTAGTTGTCTTCAATGTTCTTGACACTGACAAATATTGTAAACTTTAAGCTATATAACTTTTAATGATCCTTATGCCAAGCTGGTATTGATGGAAATAAAACTTTTAATTATATTGAATTTTACAAAAATTTTAATCAAATGTTCTTATTAAATTTTAACGTAATATTATGATGAAACGATGGAAAAACTAATTTTGGGATTTTCTTTTAGATGTAGAAATTATTACTGTATGCAAACAAAATGTAGGGGAGAGGGGAAATTTTAAATGTCTAACACTCTAAATTTCATTATAATTTTTTGAGGATTGGAAACCTATCCATAGTAAGTGACATGACAAGACACTTGATTGTTAATTATCAAGTTAAAAAGTATTTGATTGTGGAAAAGTATCATCTTGAATCTTTTTATTTGTCATTTAAAACTATTTTATTCCACATTCTTAATAATCGAAGTAATTGTGTTATAAATGGTACTTTATTTACGTCGCACTATGGCCAATCAGCGACAGTCTAGTGAACATCCTTGAAGATGATCCGAAAACGTGCCATCACAGTTTTGTTCATCTGCTTTTCTATAAGATGGCACGTGTGCAAACTGGTAAATTTTTTAGTGATCTCAGCTGATCAGACAAGGAAGACGCGGGGAGGTTTTCGATAAATGGAGATGATAGCTCTGGGGAACTTTTTTTTTTCAGTTGCATGACACTTTTTGACTGATGTAAGATATTTTATTGTCGCTGATTTCAAATCTGTTATCGGTTTCTCTCTACAAACTACAGTTTTAATGCTATTGAACAATATGTTTAGAACAGAGTTATTTTGTAATTCACTCCTGTAAATACTAAGTGTTCCCATATTTTTTGCTACGCTGGGTGTGGTCTCTCAAAGAAGGCGATAAGACATTCAGTTTATAAAGTGATACGTTAAAGTCATGTGTTTTTTGTCTAAAGTTTTATTTTTAAAGGATCAGACAACTGTATATGTATTTAAATAAATTTATACGTTCTTGGTAAACTTGCACATTCATCAAAACATTAAACTAAACTAAGAATATCATCAAAAAATTGTAGTTTTCGGAGCAAAACTGATTTTTGATTCGAGAACCTTAACACGAATCAGGTAAAATCAAATATTTGTATAAATGCAACAAAAAATTGATTCCCAAATGTAGTAATTCCTTCTTTTAAGATGTAACTTTTAATGATTCATAAAACATCTTAAGCAGCTTTTCAACAAGTATGGATATAAACATATACGTTCTTAATAAACTTATTCTATTACGCAAATAAACTAAATCAAAAATCCAATTTCGAAAAAAAATATTTATAGTTTTCGAAACAAAACTAATTGCAGACTTGAAATCCTCATATCAGAATTAGTTAAGATGAAGTCCTTGTTTTATTGCAACTAGCAATTTGTTCCATAGTGGTTTAGTTTAGAAGGAAAGGGTACCAAAACGCCTTTATTTTTCTGGATTTCAACTATCCCGTTTCTGTCAGCTGTGACCAATTCAGTTATAATAATTGTAATTGATGTAAGAATTGTTCGCCATTTAAACCGAATTTCATCGAAAAAGGCTACTATCATCACAATTCCGCATCTCATTTGGATGTCTGGAATCTTGAAACCTAGTACAAGTTACTTTAAATTAAATCGTCTTTGCAAACGTTTGCAAAGAGAAGTGGTCTATGTGGGTAAATGCTCGATGACATTTATTCAAGCTCAGTTCATTGTTCTCGCTGTCATTTTCAGAATGAATTTAACACTAAGCTGGATTGCATGAATGGAATTTAATTCTGAATATTTCCGAATATATTTTTGAGGTTATTAAGGTTAAAAGAGAGAGAAAGCTATCTTGATAGGCTTCCGAGACTAGAAGCGTTTATATAAATGTTTCCTGCGACATATCTCAGAGATTAAATTAATATTTCGAGATATTTGAGTCGGTTTCATTGATAGTTAAGAGAATGTTGGGAAGATATTTCCAAAGATTTTTAAAAATTATTATAAATATTTAGCTACGGGAAATGTTATTCAAAGTTAATTAAATTTGCACCAAGTTGTTATCTTTTGATTTTAGGGAAAGTTATTAAAATGTTTTGAATGTCTTTTATAAATTATTATAAATATTTCGTTATGGAAACTGTTATTTAAAATTACATAGGTGTTCAGCATTGATTGTCGCTTAAACTTTCTCCATATTTTACACTATCAGTCTCGTGAATGATATTACACCAATTTAGGTTATGCAGAGAAATAGTAATGACCACCCTCAATGCATTTTTTTAAAATCCTGGACCAAAATTATGGGAGAAAAGTGTAGGTCTAAGGAGTCATGAGTTATTGTTTACACGATTATTAAAGTATACATAATTTTTCATCCAGATAATCAAAATGGTTTTGAATTTTTTTTAAATGTTTGCTTTCTTTAATTGAGAAATTTTAGAGTTCAGAAGCGTTTTTTTTTCTTCGTTTAAATGTCACTTTTTTTCGCAATCTTATCGCCATTCTTTCTTACTTATTTTCGGTTAAAACTCAGAGAATATCTATAGCAAGTGATCATTACCGGAATTTGATTTAAAAACTTTTAAATACATTATAATTGAACATATATTTCGTAAATATTATAAAAATTAATGGCATCTGAAGTAGTAAAAAATCGTCTTTTATGTAAATATCACATTAGAATACTTTTCTTTGAGCCCTGACTTACAATACAGCAAGGAGGCTTAAGACAATTAGATAGGTATTGGAATTCTGATAGTTAATAACTTAAAAGAAGTACCTTTTAAGAAAGAAAATACCAAACATTCCTTTGGAAACATGTAACCGAATTCTTAAGCCTTTGTTTCCTTTACTTTAACCAATTTCCTAAAATAAAATGCCCTCAGTTTTAATTCACAAGTTCTGTTACATCTTATGCTGAAAAAATCATTTAATTTCGTTAATATGGAAATAGATTGCTTCTTTCAAAACCAAACTGTAAAATCATGTGTATTTTATTGTATTTTGTATATTCCAAAAATATGTACAGTGTATATTTCCCTTTTATGCAAATACCCCAAACAAATGTGAAATATTTTATGCCCATTGTTTTTATCCTTTAAATGGTTTCATACAGAAATATCCAAATCCTTCCATTAAATAAAGAGCGAAATGCTTCCAATGATCTTGTTATGATAAATCAAATTCATTCTTATAAATATTCTAATTTTTGAAAACGGAAAATAGTCTTTTATACAGTAAGTCCGAAGTTCTAATCTCTTTTTCTCGGCAACAATGCTTAGTAATAAATCCCAAAAATAATAACAGTTGAAGAAATTCAGAAAATATTTCCCCATTTTATAAACATTTCACTGAAAATGTATTTAAATGATACATTATATTCAGATCCATATCCTATAGACAACATTATTCAGACGAATGCATATTTTATATTAAAATATTGTTATAAAGGGTTGTTAAAAATTGGAGTATTCTAACATATAAAATGTAAATATAGTTACTATTCATTATGTTAGTTTTTTTATTGACAATAAATATTAAATAAAATATATAGCTATTTGCTAAGCTTTATTCCATATATAACAGCCTTAATTTGATTTTTTATCATGTTAAATGAGCCCATTTATCTTCTAACTACGGACTCTTCATTTTCTTCTTTTAGTCTGGGTACATACATATTTAGAATAGGCGGAACTTTATTTTATTCGAAACAATCTCGTAGGAGATTTAGAATACATCAACTGCAATTGCCAAGGGACCAATATACGTCAATTTCCATTATTATATTTGCAGTATGTTAACAAATACAATATGTTCGAAAAATATGGAAACGGTAAGAGTTTTGAAATATACGAGTCGATTAAAAAATCAAAAAGTTATCATTTGGATATTTATTTTCAAAAAATGCATTTCATGCTACCAAACTCATTCTTCTCTAATTTAGGTGTGGACTCAACTACAAAACCTTAAACCTCAGTTACAAAATATTTTTATCGCAATTTTGTTTTTGCTGAGAATAATACATACAGATACTTACATTCAATTGTAATTTAGTTAACAAATGGCAATTTCAATTTCAAAAAAAATTAGATAAAAATTGATTGAAATGGAGATATTTCAGGAATGCATGTGAAATTCTAAAAATAAAAATGTTCATGTTTGACTTTTGATAAAAGGAAAAACGAAATGTAAGTAATTACACTAAACTTAAAACCTACTTTTTCCTTGAAATTCTAAATCTGCAATAAAAAATGGGTGCTCCTATATAAGATATAGAAAAATTCCTTAGTTGTTAAGGTAAAAAAATCGAGATTGATATCATTGAATTCGCATTTCTCAAACCCTCTTTCAAACTCTTTCACTACTTTTTTCAGACACTATATATATTTATACCATGGCCTACCCTAAACAAGCTACAACAATTTGAATTTTCATTTAAATTTTTATTTAAGAATTTATTTTTAAGGTAACCGACTACCTTTTTCAAGTCAATTTTGACCAAAATTTAATATAAAATAAAAAAAAAATATTGGACTTATTCTCTTTTAAAAAGATTTTGAGCTTTGTTTCTACGTCAAATAGAACAAAAATTATGATGACTGAAAGCACATTTATGTTAGATTATTATATTAATAACTGTGTATTTGTGAGTGTTTTTTTTAATTCTTTCTCAAAAGGAATTCAGTTTATTTACCGTCATTCTAAATCCAATTTCATAAAATAATTTACTTATATTTCTTTAAATTTTTTAAATGTTTTCCATGCATATGTTTAGTAAATAGACAATGGACTAGTAAATTAAACTATTATTTTATATTTTACAGATAAAATAAAAAAATAATTTTTTTGTGAAATTAAATATTTAAATCCGAAATACTAATATTATGTCTGATGCTTAATCTATTCCCGGAGGGGAATTTTTTGAGCATTATAAAGCAAGAATAATGAATAAAATAATAAATATCAATGACGTTATGCGATCTAGAAAATGTTTAGGTAATTTTTTGGTCCTTTTTACTAGATTTTCATTATATTTTGTTCGAAAGTTTTTTTTTTCGTACTCATACTATGTTTAAGTATATAACACATACATAAATCTAAATTTAAAAAATCTAAAATAAAATTTTCGAACATTTGTCTCAGAAGATATTCAGGTACCTGAAGCTTTCAAGTACCACTGATGATTCAATTATTTTGGCCCAGTAATGAATTTTATTTTCTGGTGACCAATTTAACAGAAAAATACTAGCCTCCTAATTTTAAATTAGTATTTCTTTACCATAATACAATAATTGACTACACTATTTAAAAAATACTACAAGCATTAATCAATATAAGATGGGTGCTGCGATAATGCAATATTTCGTTATGATCACGGTCAAAACCTTTCTAGCATTTGCTTCAGCTCTGTATCTTTTAAAATAAAACTGTCCCCACTATTACTAACGAATATGTTTCATTATCAAATTCACAGAAAACTGCTGCATATTTTAGATGGCAATGGTGAGTAAAATTCTTAATGATTTGTCTATTATCACTTTTTTAAATATTGGCACATTAACGCAACAAAGAATGAAACTTTTTGAGAGACCAACAATTAATTTAAGCTATATTTAAGTAAAAAAATTAAGAACTTATGATTAACATGAGTATAAATTTTTAATTAGTAGATTAAAGAACCATTGTATGTGTGTCTCTTAATATAGTTTCGGCTTCTTGAAACACTTTAATAAGTTTTCTTCGAACAATGTTCGCTTTGTTTTAAAGACATTTTGAAAATTCTTGTAAAATTAAATGGAACAAATACATCTATTACTATTTCAGAATCACTATTAACCATTTTAATAACTGAAAGTGATTATTTATATTTACATGCTCTCATGTTTAGATATTTAATTCATCAGTGAAGACTAATAAAGAGATATTTATTGATTCTTTCCTAATTTTCTCTTTAAGAACTATTTGAATTTATTTTTTTTTGTTCTTTTTTCACTTTCGACGTAAGCGGAATAAAAAAGTTCGTTTTATGTTTTGTTCAATGCATATGATAAGAAATGGTATAAAATTTGTTTTATGACTGACTTGATTTCTTCAAAGAAGTACTGAATTATAACAAATAAGCTTTTAGGTTGATTATTTTAAAATTTATCTAAGATTCCTTCAAAATTTATATTTTTGGTCTGAGTATATCGTAGTGTATTTCGGGTGTATTTACTTTAAATCCTATCATTAAAAAGTTGCAGATATTCTGAGAAAAAAGAAGAGATGTAAATGAATGCATACTTTAGCTTGCAATGGAATTTCTAGAAACACATATTTTATGCAAAAGTAAGGCACATTTCTACGAAAATTCCATTGACAAAAACGAAGTAGAACTCTTAAGTCATTTAACACATTTCCCGGATGGATTTAGCTAAAACTTATTCCGAACTTTTTCTCAAAAGTTTAAAAAAAAATAAAAGTCCTCATTCCGCCTGAATAAATCCAACATTTATTTTAAATTAAACATTTAAAGACGAAGAATAAAAAATAAAACTAAAAAATAAAACTAAAAGGCTTGCTAAACAAATCATTTAAACAACAAAGAAAAATTTATGGTGCTACAAATTTTCTTTTAAGCTAATCGTATACTATTAATTTTTTTTTTTTTTGAAAAGGCAAATAAACTTCAATGAGTATTGAAAAAAACTCTTTAAATTTAATTGTAAACAACAGTAAATTATAAAACACACATTTTACTTCACGAAACATACAGGGTTAAAAAAGCATAATAAAAAGGATAACTATTTGAAAAGAAATTGCTTAACTATTCAAACAATAATCTTCAAAACGTATTTCTCGAACATTTAGTTTCTAATAACGGTATATATATATTTTAACGAATTGGTAAAGAAAATAGATATACCACGAGGCAAACAGAAATAATCAAATAAAGAAAAGAAATCTAAAACAAATGGAGATATATATCAAGCAGTTAAAAATAATTTGAAAACGCTAAAATATTCAAGTTTATTATTTTAATTACATATTTTCAAAATCTTATTTCAGATGATTTTAATCACAAAACACAAAGGATAAAGAAACTTTCTTCAGATTCCGTAAATAGAAGAGAACACGAAGTAATTTAATGGTTAAATAATTACTTATTAAAATTTAATTAGAGCTGCTAAAATAATCCAGAGTTAGCAAAATTAATGTTTAACAACTATGCTAGATTAATAATTAGTTTGAAAGTCATTTCTTTTGTTCCATGACTACTAAAAAGAGAAAAAGCATAAAAGAAAATATATTTTTTAGCATTTCATATTGATACACGCAAACAACTTTCATTTAAAAAAATTCACTTTACAGATTAGATCTTACGAAATATCCAATATTTCGTACTATAGTAGAGGAGCTCCCATAGAGTTTAACGCAGAAAGTTAAACTTTTGCAGATATTCCTTTTTATTTTGTAAATATTATAATCATTAATATCCTTAAATGAGTGTTTCTTAGAGTGAATTTTTTTAATTTTTGAAATAAATAGCATTAAAATTTATAAATGCTGATATTTTTCTTTTTTTTTCAATTAAAATTTTTTGAGATCGAGAATTTAAAACACATTTTTTTCGTTACTATACAAGGCGGTAAAAATTAAAAAGACAAAGGTAAGAGGTTCGCAGCTCCAGTTCTATTGAACGGATTGAAATGAAACTTCTAATATTTTTTATTTAATACATGGGGCCAAGTTTCAGCCGGAAAAAAATTTGAAATTTTTGTCATCCGGTAGCGCTACAATACAGTAAACGGAAAGATTGCAGCCTAAAGTTTCGAAGAAAAACAGAATATTTTGCTTAATTTACATTCTGCGTGCTTTGTGCGTCTGTGTGCATTCCTTGTAGGTTCTGGGCGCATATATTTAAATTTAAATGTATGCATCAATGGCAATAGTTTTAAATTTTTAAAACATTTTTTTAAACGATACCCTTTCTATACGATGATCAAAATAACATATATTTAAAGAATCTATCGGATCCCTTCTTTAGAACATGAGCTAAGAGCCTCAGAGAACCGTTAGTTTAATTTTAACTATTTGGCGTGTTTCACGAAATCCACTCAGGAAATACTTAATAGGCTATCAAGATATAGTTTCAACCAGCAGGTTTCAAAGTAGGGGGGGGGGGGAAACCTCAATATATTTATGGATAAATTGAATGGGTAATTTTAAAAAAATAGATTGATGAGCTTTAAATTTGCAATAACAGATCCACAAAATCGATTTGCAACTTAAAACGATACCGCAGCCGACAGGATTCGAACCTGTGCGGGGAAACCCCAATGGATTTCGAGTCCATCGCCTTAACCACTCGGCCACGACTGCTTGCTGCAGAAGTTCAACTTCAAATTATATAACTATGATACAAATTAACTGATATAACGAAATTATTAAATTCCTTGGATAAATAGTGAGCTTAATAGATGAATAAATTTTATACCTGCACTGAGTGACTGAAATTACACGTATCTCACTAAGATTCTCCCTTCAGAAACTCAAGTAACATATTTAAATTAGACATGTCCCGTCACGTTTTAGTTATGATAAACAGGTTAGTGCATTCTTTGAACCAAATGTATATTAAACATTGTTTTAAGACATACTAAATTACTTATTTAATTATCATCTTTCAAATACTGCAAGCATTTTCTTGTAGAAGCTAGAAATATATTTAACTACTAAAAGTTACATTATGGTGATTTAAAAGTTTTTTGAACGGGATTTTCTGCAGAAATCTTTATCTTCATTTATCAATTAAAATATCCTAAATTTCCCAGTTTTTCCCCCGTACACCTCTAAATGACTTAAAACGTCAAGAACGCAGAATTATTTATATTTTTCCTGATTGCTTTTCTGCAAAAAAAACTGGTACTTTCTTAGTTGTTAATCAATGGTTAAAAGGCTCATGTCGAATTAAAAATTTCAGTTATATTTTCCCTTCCTATATTCTTAATGTTTTGATTCTATAAATTTTTCTTATATCTTTGCCGTTTAAAGAAGTGCCTAACGCAAAGCTATTTTCAGCTTACCAGGATCTAAAATAAGACAGGAATGGGATAACAGTTTTAAACAGTTTTATCAGTTTTAAACAGTAATAAAACAGTTTTATTTCTAATTTTTATTCAGATAGCGTACGATACCCGTGTTTACCAAGACTTCTTAACAGTTATAGCATCTATTTGCTTGAGAAGTTTCTTGCATCCGTGAACCCTAGTAGCACCTAATATTAGATAGCATCGAAAAACCAGAGATATCTAACGTTACTTCGCATAACTTTCGAATATTAGAAAGATACAAAAGATAGCTGTTTTCTCAGCATTATATAACGTTAGATTCTTTGGAAACTAATACTATCTATCGTTTGCCGCAATATTATTTTGCATTGGTTTTGATGTTTTATAATATTAGATTTTATATTTTCCGTTATTATTATGCGTCGTCGTTTATCTATTTTTAAATAAGCGAAGGGGGAGGGGGGACTTGGATAGTGGTAAAATAATTTGGCGACATAATTTTACTTAATTTTCTGTATTGTAGTGCAGCAGTGAAACATAGAAAAATTGTTTTTTAATGTCATTCCATGCATTACTTATTTAGCAATACTGAGATATTGATTAAAATTATATTACCGAATTCTGCTATCATCCATTTTCCTCTCTCTTACTTCAAAGTATATTTTGTGTACATGTATGTTTTTTGAATAAATATTTCAAATATAATTAAGAAAAAATACTTGAGTAGCTAAATTTTTATTGATACTTCTCTTCTCCCTACAATGATTTTACTGATGAATATATTTTTGATATTATATAAAAAAAATTAAAAATAGTCAAACTTTTAAACATAGTCAATTGTTTTCATGACACTTAAGCATTACCATAAAAAAATTTCAACATTATTCCATATAAATTTTGATCAATGCAAAAATCATATCTATCAACTCCTATTTTTTTTAAATTCTGAAGATTTATTTCAAAGTTGCAAAAAAAATTCAGATTACAGTAAGTAAGAGTAAAAAAAAGCCATAGTAAACATTATAACGATTTCGTAACACAATAATTTTATTTTGAAACAAAACACACTATCAATTAAATTTCTTCCTATTGTAAATGTTTAGCATTCTTACTTTAGTTTTTTATAAAAAGCGTGTTGATAATTTTTTGATAAAACACAATTAAAAAAACATATTTGTCATTAAATAAAATATTTATTTCACTTTTTATTCAACAAAGAAACATTTAATTACGTGATGGTATTTTTACTTATTATTTTTAAGCAAAAAAAAATTCATGACTTTGAAGCTATTAGATACAGTTTTATAAATAGTTTTATTACTTTTTAAATAAAAAGTAAAAACGGGGTTTTTCAACCAAATTACAAGCTTATTGCTTAATTTTCTGGCATAGATAATTCAAAAATACTTGCTATCTTCTGTAATTTATTGTCGACCCGTCAAACCTTTGTATACAATTGAATATGGATACAATTGAATATGGATGCAATTGAATATGAACACAATTGAATATGGATCAATTGAATTTGAATACAATGGGATACAATTGAATTTGGATACGATTGAATTAATAAGTTTTAAAACAGGCAAACTCCATTGGTAGGACTCAACACAGTAATTCAGGAAAAATAAAAATAAAAAAAACTTCAAAATCGCTTGAAAACAGTTAAAATTGATTGGAGATCCATTGTAGATTATTTTATGAAATTTCATTAAACATTCAATTATATTTTAGCTAAGATTAATTTATAATAAAAAAAATTGCCGATGAAATCCAAGGGAGCAATTACATTACACTGGCTCTGAGTTTTTGCGAATAATATAGCAGACAAAATTTGCATTTTTATTAAAATTTTATTCCATCCAATTATAGTTACTTAAACGGGAGTGGTTTAATTAAAAAGACGAATTGTGTTTTTTAAACAAATACTTCTGTTTACTTATTTACATGTTATGATAATTAAAATTGTCTAGAACATTTGGCACTAATGTATACTGACAGAACATTAACATTAAACAAACACAATGTATGCGAAAAATAATTTATTTCCGAACGAATCATTGAAATTTTTGAATAAAGGTATTTTAAAAAGATTGTTTTCATAGAATTATTTTAAATAAAATTTTTTTCGACTACCAGTCATACTACAATTCTTCAAAAACTTTTTTTATCTAGTTTAATGAATATCATTAAAAAAGTATGATAGCCTGGTTTGTAGGGCACTGGGTCCATGTCCAAGAAGTGGTAGATTCGATCCCCACCTGCCGAAGACTCCCCGTGCAGTAAATGGTGACTGGTGCACGTTAAATCTGTAGATTTACAAGGTCCTCCATGTTCCCATAACAAATTATACCTCTGGGGTAACTGATCCAGGAGTCTCCTTGTCTCCTGGAATGGTTCAAAATTTAGAGGCTATGCAGTTGTACATTAGTAGTTGTATGCCAAAAAATTGGGTTGGGGCATTACAAGGATGGATATAAAATTCGATAGTGAGTGTATAAAAGAGTAAGAGGGTCAGTGAATTCCTGAGAAAGGAATGTTGGAACTAATGACTGAAGGAAAAATGGGTGTATATTCTGAAAATCGTGAGAATTCGGGGTTCCCAGAGGCGGAAGATAGATTTTGTACCAGTGCTTGCTGATCTTGGGAAAAATAGATGGTCTTGAAACCTTTAGTAACACTACCCAAAATAGATTGTACTAAACCTGTTCCGCTCATAGGCTCTCCCTCGTTGTGGTGAGGTAATCTGAGGAGAGGGTGGTATGTTTGTATCTTATAACAAAATGCACAAAAATTACCCAGAATAATTATAGTAATTCCATTCAAAATTGACTTTATGATTGAAAAAGGTAAAGATATTTGAAAAAATAAATAGAAAAAGAAAGTAAGATGCGAATCAATCTCCCGACTGAACATAAGAGAAAAAAGTTGTTTCAAGAAATCAGCAGAATTGCTTTAACTTATAACCTTATCTCACAAATTAGCCATAGAAACAATGGTAAGGGTTATTTCAGAAGACTGCTATAATGAAGTTGGTGAAGAAATAAAATGTTCATGAATTTATTATAGTAGAGCAGTTGGCAAACTCTATTTTTTTTAAAAAATTATGTTTAAATATCATAAATGATAAATAGGTCATTTTATTTCATAATCTTTTGTTTTCATACTTTTTAGTAACATTATTTTAAAGTATTGTATAAGCATGAAAGTTACATTCATATGTATTTTAACATGTTTAAATTTTTTTCTAAGACAAATAAACTAAATTACTTTATTAGCTTAAAAATTATTTCCCAGAAAATTGTTTGACTTTGAAACTAGTTCCTAAAGCAAATTTAGGTAAGGATATCACGTAATATTAACTCAATAAACTTCGCTTTCACGAATATATTTGAAATTACACTCATTTGTTCCATGAAACTTAGTGTTAAATAATTGATTGAAACAATAGATGCAACAATGTTAGTCTTGAATAAATGTAATATAACTATTTATCCACGTTCGTGCGCATTTACTTCCGATATTTCTACAGATGAGGTTTGACCTTCAAGAGATACTCGGTTAGAGGTACGTATTTATTTTGAATAAACAATTTATTCTTTTCTAATATTGGTTAGACTTTCGGGTTGATTTAAATTTTACTTTATGGGTGCATGTTAGAAATTTCCAGTTAGGAGAAATTTTATGAAAAAATATGAACCACGCACTTTGAAGATAAGCGAACTAAGAGCTATCTTCAAAAATCACACTTTAAACAAAATTTCTGACGCTTTGCTAAACAATTCATGCTAAACAAGATCTACATTCAGGGTGACAAAGCTTTTGATTGCGAGATTTACGGACTAAAATAAAATATGAATACTATAAGTGTAAGAATAACTGGGCAGCCACCAGGATTCAAACCTGTTTTACTGGCATCCCATCATCCTGTTAACACCCTGTACCACACCATCAAATTGTGTGAATGGTTATAAAATCAGAGGAAACATATTTGTAACCGGTAGTGATATGATAGTGAAAAATTTGCTCTATGGTTGTCTTTTGACTTTTTCCTTCGATAAATTCCTTGTATATATTAAACAGTACAGTTTAATACTATATAAGACTGCATTCGTTTAAATATCTTATTGATTTTTATTTTTTACTTTGCAGTTTCAATTTTAGTTTTATTTATGATTTTAACGTTCCAGTTTTTCTGTTAATAGATTATCTTACCCTTATAGTAGAGTTGAGTAAATTCGGTTTTTTTTTGATGAAAATTAAATAAATTTTCTTATAGTGAATAAATAATTTGATGAATCTTTACAACATCTATTCTGGTCCAATACTTCATGTCTTTTTTCTGACAGTGGCATGATTTTTCACGCATAGAATATTTGTTCTTTGCTATTGATCCAAATAATATTTGACCTTCTTATTTGAAGTGAAGATTTTACCATCTAAAAATGTTTTAGAGAACGAATAAAAGTTCTAAAGAAGCCATTTCTTATTCCAAGGGACGATACGCTTCAAAAATAAATAAATTTTCTTGAAGCGTGAGAAACAAATCACAGACTTCAACACAATGGCACAAATTTCTTTCCGTAAGAACAATGAGGAGCCCACTTTGAACGAACTTTGAGATTAGACTTTCAGATTTTTTGAATAATTCCAGTCGAATTTAATCTATCAGGGATAAATTTAATCTATCAGCGATTTCACGAGGTGTTATTCACTCGTTTGCATCAATTAATGTTTTTATTGTGGTTTCAACAGCTTTACCTGGCGTGGTGCATATTCCTGTACCGTACTAGAAATTTTGCAAAATCAAAATTTTGTAAACCAATTTTGACTCTGCCGTACCGCCAATACATCTTCTCCAAATACACAGAATGATTTATTCTTGCTTGAACAGTACTTTTCTCTTCTCGATAGTTAAAGAATAAAATATATTAAAAATTTTGTGGATAATGTGTCAATAATTCAAACAATTCTCCAGGTGCAAAATCAACCCACAACCTCTATATCATTTAATTGTTTTGAGTAGTGTATTTAATTTTAGAAAGTGTGTATTTTTCCTTTATATGTGAAATGGTAAAAGGCTACTGTAGTCCGGATATTTCTTTATATATATTTTCTGATTTTTGCAAAATTAAGCGGATAAAATTAGATTTACGTTATTTAATTTTTAATGACATTGCTACCAAAGATTTATTCAAATGATGAATGAATTTAATTCGAATAATTTAATACTCGCTTAATTTTTATTCATTAATAATTGCAGCATAAAAGGTGAGTACTAATTATGACATTTTTGATGAGCAACGTTGCGAAGAATAGATTGTGTGTTTATATTTAAGTTTTAGAAATCGCACCTTAGGTAAAATAACTGCATGAAATTTCATTATTACTCAAATCGTTTTTTTTTTAAGTAAAAATCTTGAAAACATTTAAAGTATGGATAACATTGATATAATATTTCCCTAATTCCTTTCTAAAATAATATTCTTAAAATGTGTTCTAATTTTAAATACATTTTAACTGTTAGGAAGCTCACTTACTATTTCTTCTTTTAAATAATCAATCATGACAAATGCATTTGAAAGGTAAATCAAATTAATTATTATGTCATTTAGATTCAAAATTATGCTCTTATAGTTCCAAAACTTTAAAGCAGAAGCGAAAATATTTTAGTTTAATTTAGCACGTCAGAATACTTTCGAGAACATATTACTAATCCTTAAAGCAAATCAAGATAAAACTACCTCGTTTAACCTTAATAACCTTGACAGCTTCGTCGAAAATACTCAAAATTACTGTCATCGTTAATTTAAGGAAGTTTCGTGTGAAATTAAGGATTAAATGACAATGAGAACAATAAAGGACTCTTTGGATAAATGTATCATAAGACATACATTCTCTGGAATCACGCCATTTTACTTCCAAAGTCTCTACCAATATCTAATCTGGCGAAGAAAACTAGTCGTATCTTCCAAGTGACATTACGAACTCTGAAATTGATACAGTTGTGCTGTTAGTACTGTTTTCCGATGGAATCCAATTTAAACAATGGTCTGATACCGATGTTGATTACAGCATTCCAGTGAGAGACAGATGCAAAGATTTAAGGAAAGGAATGAAATTGAATATGAATGTCGACGCCTTGTATTCTGTGTTATTTATGTAGCTTGTTTTTGTTTAAAGTTTGTTCAGGTTCAATGATATAAATATATTCTGTTTCTTTTAAACTTGTAACTGTTTTATATTAAATATTTTGAGGTCAAAAAACAATATAAAGGAGAAAGAAACTAAAAACCCCTTTTCAGCAATGCATTCAAATATTAACTTCTATTTTTTTTTAGTTAAATTTTTTTTATTTCATTCTGATAACATTTTTACATTTTTTTAAATTTATTTATGCTTCTAACTTTGTTATCTTGCTAATTGAAGAATTTTTTCGACATATCCTGATTTTGTAAAAACAAACTTAATTTGAATCGAAAGGGCAATTATAAAGGGCAGTTATAAAGGGTTATGTTAGTGTAATATGTACAAATTTAAAATTTACGACTTATGCACACATTTCCATGACTGACCTTTCTATGTATATAGGAGATGCATTATTTCTCTTTTTTTTACTCAGAATCAAATGCGATTAAAAATAAGTCAAGAATCTTCTTGATTTCATAAGATTGAGAATGCAAATTAAAAATAATGAGTACATATAATACCAAATTTCAAAGTTTACTAAGAAAAAACACCCATCGATCTTCTGAAAATAAATATCGAAAAACCACAATACCTATAACATTTTTAAAATTTATTAAAGTAACCACTTTTTATATCACTGCAGAGATGTAACCGTGTCTCAATGTTTTCTACTGTAAGCCGTAGTTCAACTCTTGATATCTGCTGACATAAAAATTCTTTAGGGATGCCAAAGTCAGAAAAGGTGCCAGGATATAACAAACGGAAAATTCATCGAATACAGGTGTGTTGAATATAGTGTCTATTTTTGCTCTGTAGATAAGTTAGAAAAGTCTTTGTGTGCTAGAGCAGTATCATGTTGGAAGGACCAAGAGATTTTGAGACCGAGTTATTGCATCATTTCATGAAATGGGTTTGCATGTTCGCGAAGAAAATAGTTTGATTTAAAGTTTGTTCTTAAGTACTTAATTCTTTATAGGGTTCTTTATTTTTTCGTGTTAATTTTGGACACTATATAAAAGTGTAATAAAAAAATGATGACGAAAAACGATTTATATTGTCATCATTTTTTTATTAAAATTTTAATTATTATTTTTAAAAAAATGATTTAACAAGCCTCTTGTAGAATAAGGATAATTAAGTTTAATTTTTGGCAGTGCCACCACGGGAAAATTACAATACAGTTACATTTTATATGATATTTTAAATTTCAGATACGTAGTGGAGAAAAAACTATTTGAAATGAAAAATACGAAACTAAAAATAATATAAGTTTCACTACTACTTGACAATTTTTTTTACCAAGTGGATGAAGTTGGTATCTCTAGATAAGATATTTTAATATTAAGAAATTTGCCTAGACATTTGGTTGTAATTATTTGTAAACTTCATTAAATTTTTTGGGGCTTAACAGAAAATATATGATTAGAACCTTACTTTATTTTAAAAAGAAATCAGAACTCAAAATGTTAATCAATTACAATTTTTAAACGCTTTCTCAATATAAATTAATTACATTCACTTTTCTCATAAACAAACTTCAATAAATATATCAGTAGATATTATTTGAAAAATTTATGAAATAAGATTTTTAACAATAGACTTTCAAGAAATATAATCTAATTTGTTTTAAAAGAAATATCATATACGGCACATCCAAACCATATTCTTGGCAGGAAAGTTTATAATATTTAAGGTACGTATGAAATACAAAATAATAAATTATGATGTATTGCAACTAAGATAATGATCAATCATCCGTCGATAATACGGAAAAGATCAACTTAGGGTGCTTTTTCATTACACGACACGATAACGACAAAAAGGATCCGATTGTCGGCGAACGACATAGAGTTAAGTAAAATACATGGTCAGCAACGGAGTGCTTTTTCACTCACCGATACGATAACGATTATGTCGTATCCGACAAGGCGATATCGTTTGTCGGAATCAAATGTCGGTTAGGCAAGCAAGTTTCTCCTCAAACCATGGCGATTTTATTTGTTATTGTGTATCTTTTCTGTTTTATCTCCTCTTTTGATATCATTATTTTATTCTTTTAATCAATTTTAATCGTTTATTTGATCATGTCAAATGTAAAATTTTAAAATAAAAGTTTTATATAATGTATTCTCATGTCTTGTTATAAATTTTTAATTTTATGATGTAGCCTTTTTTACATTATAATGAGGTTGAAAGACTTAAACAATCATAAAAGTTTTATTGAAAATTTTTATAAATTCATTATATGCTTTAATGAAGAGATAATATTTTTTATAATAGTAATGGTTTGATAAGAAAGCAAATGAAGACTCTTATGTATTTCAAACAGAACTCGATCTACTGGTTTCTGCTTGATTGAATAATAAAAAATTGGTTCTCTGATTCAACTGAAACTTTTTTTTGAAACATGATAGAGCGGCTTCATAAAATAAATTTGGTAAAACTCATTTAAAAAATCATCTAAAAAGATTATTCTATGGGAAACTAATATTTTAATTCAATTAAAAAAAACGTTAATACTTTAAAACATTTAAAGAATTTAAGTAATGTTAAGTGATTACAGTCATAAATTAGCGAGCAGACGCCAACTCAAAAGCGATATAAAAATTATTCCTCATTAACATCACTCTTGTTCTTGGTTTCTCTCATTCAGACGTAATTAAAAAAATTATTTGGGACTTTTTGTAGCTTATGGAAAAGTACATAAAAATCTTCTTCCACATATCTTGCCTCATTTATTTCGTTGGTACTTACGTTGCTGCAGAAGTTGTGCTAATGCGCCAATAAAGAGCAATCCGGTTGTTCGCACACAGCAACCCCGTTTTCGCATGCAGTTATCTTTCGGATTCCTTGTTTGCTGATTTCTAACGCCATTTTTAGTGCTACGAAAGTGCATCTTTGGGATTTACCAAAAACAGAACAAGATGCAATTTAAATTTTTCAGTAGCGAAATATTTTACCCCCCAAAAAAACGAAAATGTACCAATTCCCATGACATGAAACTATATATTGGTAAACGAACGTTTTGGAAATGTAGTTTAAAACAGTGTGATCAGAAGTGGGGCTTAGATGGTAGCACAATTTACTCTGACAGCTGGAAAAGTTATCAAACAAAGAGAATAGAAGGATTCCTACTTGCTAAGGTTTATCATAAATACAAATACCTTAGCAAGTAAGTATTTGTATACATTTTAATATTCCTGATACAGGAGTTCATAATACACAAACAGTTGAGAGAATAAGGGGCAGTGCGAAATGGAGGAACAAAGAACATAGGGGAACAGCGAGACATCATTTGGAATCATCATTTTATCAGAGTTCATATGGCGAAAACATCTGGTGAAAGAAAGGAGACTGTTTTGAATATATGTAAAACTCTATATCGGCCCATTTTCCACCGAAATCCGATTGACTACTTTGATTTTAAATAAATTGTTTCGAAGTTTTAGATTTTAAATTAAGTGTTTTATTTCATGATTTGTCACAAAAATTTTTGGTGTAGATTAGCGGCACTTAAAAACCGCCAAATCTGTAGCTGCGGTGGCGTTAATACATAAGTACCATTTCGTGCACCCAAAAACGTTTTTGCACTGCTAGCTTTTTTTCTTCTAAAATAAAATAAGAAGTTTGAGACGACGATTATCATCCGGCATACTTAAAGTTTGCAGAAAAAAATCACAACACAACACAAGCAACAGCTCATTCAAGCTCAAAACATTGAATGAACAAGAATTTCTACTTCTCGGACGAACGATATCGGACTAGTGTAAAAACAATTGCTTGAACGATCCGGCAACGACACTGTCGTTCACACATTTGTCGTCCGATTTTGTCGGTATCGTGTCGTGTAATGAAAAAGCGCCCTTTACGGTCAAAGGTCAGCTATCTTTAATACTCTGATAACGTTTTTGACGCAATATATAGCAAACTTGACAAAATAGCAATTAAAAAAAACACGACTCAATTGATCTAGTAGAGAGCAACCCAAAGACACAAGCTGTGTAAATAAGTTTCTTTTCTTTCCTTCTTTTTTTCTTTATTTATTGAAATCTTTTAAAATTTACTTAAAACGTGATTTAAATTCATTTTTAATCTGGAAAAGCTAGATTTTCCCCTTGAAGAGATTTTTTTTGTTGTTGTTGTTAATTTACGTCACACTGGAGCTGCACAATGGGCTATTGGTGACGGTCTGGGAAGCATCCCGGAGGATGATTCGAAGACATTCCATCACAATTTTGGTCCTCTGCGGAGGGGATGGCACCCCCGCTTCGGTAGCCCGACGACCTGCGCGCGAAGTAGAGCACTTTACGGTAGCGCAGTTTAACGAGGACCAATACCGCACACCCTCGGTCCCTACGTAGACTGATCCAAGTGGTCACCCACTCGCACACTGACCGCAGCCAGTGATGCTTGACTTCGGTGATCTGCTGGGAACCGTGTCTTAACGATCAGTCCACTGCGGGACGAAAAGATTTTTATATTATTCTTTTGATAATAAAATTTTTTTTATAAAATTAAAGTGTTCAAATGTGCAAGATACTAACGTAATGGTCATTCAATTTTTTTAAAGTAAAAAATAAATGGTTGCTTAATAAGAGTTTTATAAGTTAAAAACATTCCGCACTATTTACGAATACTTTTTAATGATTAAACGCTTGGTCAAAAATGATAAATATAGACTAAATGTAATATTTCATTCTGTAACTTATATCTATTTGCATATCTTAATCTATATGATTTTTTTCCCTAGATAATAGTGTAATAAACGAAAATGATTTATTGCCTAAATGAAAATTGCGGTATTTTTCACCAAGCAAGACTGCCAACTTTTTACACTCTTTAAGAGAATTTTTGTGGTGTTATTTAAGTTTATGTTTTAATGTGTGTTTTATTGTCCTTAGAATTAGTACAGTCATTTGAAATTTTGAAAAAGTGCTGGGAATATCTTAATAAAATTTTCAAAATATTTCGCTTAATTAGCTTTTACTTTAAAATTAAAATTTCGAAATTCCACATTTCCAACTATAAATATTTTCTTTAAAATGTTCAGCGTGTTGGTGGATATGAAATACAACTTATTTTCTTACTTTTGCTACCACGTTTTAAAATGTTTAAAGACCGAGTGAATCCTGGTTGTTTAATGAATTTGATTACAAGTTACGTGGGTCGGATGAAAATATGGAAACTACTAGATATATTTATATAGAATTACTGAGCGTCGAGGTGACTTAGAACGTATTAAAAGACATCTTACTTTTCTCAACCACTTTTTAACATTCATTAAGAACCCTAAAAATTCTTGGTCAGTCTCTTCAATTTTATAAATGATTGCTGGAAGTCATTATTAGCAACTGTTATTTCAAGTCTTTCGAATTAATTAAAAAAAATCAATAATTTCAATAAAAGTTAAAAATTGAATTGGATATATATATATATATATATATATATATATATATATATATATATATATATATATATATATATATATATATATATATATATATATATATATATATATATATATATATATATATATATATATATATATATATATAACAATACTTGTCATTAAAATTGCTACACCAGGAAGGCGAGACACCACGAACATTGAAATTTGCAAATAAAACATGTTGTGGTATGCAAATGATTAGCTTATCAACGCATTCATGCAAAGCAGGCGGCTGTAGCGACACCTACAATGGGTATAAAAGAAGAGATTTGACAGTAAGTTCCTCATACAGAAATTGAATTTGAGCGATGTTCTTGGGTAAAAAAAAAATTTTTATGCCTCGTGCAAGTAGAAGAAATGCCTTCCAGCACGTGTCTGAGTTTGATAGAGGTCGAATTGTGGCCTACCGGGAATGCTGTTTATCATTCCTAAGTACTGCTGTTCGCGTTGGTCGAGATCCCATGACTGTTTGCACAATATAGATTTGATTGGTTCATAACTTTGATATGGACCGCCGTGCAGGATCTCAGCAGCCCACCATCACTACAGACCTGTCAAGACAAACCTGTTATCCACATGACCTTAAAGGATTGTACAGTTACGTCACGAACCCTAAGTCAACAAATGGGGACATTTGCAAGACAACAAGTGTCAGTATGAACAGTTCGACGACGTTTGCAGCAGCATGGACTGTCAGCACGGCGACCATGGCTTCTACTAGCCTTGACACTCTTTAATCATTTACATATAATGGTATGGAGAATAACTTCAGTTAAAATTTTAAAAACAAGGAATCATGCTTTAAAACATAAATTTAGTACGAATTGAAGAAATTAAAAAGCTGTAGCTTGATCAGAGTAACCGATTACTCATTTGAAATCAGCGACACGAAAATATCTGATATCCGTTCATAAATCTATGCAACTGGAAAAAAAATTTGCTCCGCAATGTAGTAAAAGCCTTACAATCGTAACTTTACTATACTTTTAATTTGAGCAGGACTTTAAGCCATTTCACATGCATATAAGTGTTCACATGTATATTAGTATCACATGTATATAATCGTTAATGAGCTATAAGGAATAGCATGTTTTTGAAAATCATGGATATTTTACATAAATACAATATAGATATGAAATTTTAATGACATTTTTTCCTGGGAAATCAACAAATAGAGGGAATTTTTAAAAAGCTTAGAATGCTTACAGCCCTTGGTAATTATTAAATTTATTTGAATGCATTGGGCAAGGATAGTGGGCTGGACGCACTTTCGTGAGAACGGTAGTTCGAATAAAGCGGGCCGAAGACTCCCTGTGTCGTAAATGGTGACGTTAGTGTGAGTTAAATCTGTCTGTAACTCACTTGTATTTTCATTAGGGGCCTCGGGGCACTGTTAGTTTTGGCTTTGCCACTAACAACAGAAAGGCTCCTGTGTGTTTACAGACAGTGTGTCCCCTGATGAAGTGCTGCTCTGTAAACACACAACTTTATTTAAATTTTATTTAAATTATATTTAAATTATTTATGAGTAAATTTATATTATTACTAGTTTATATGATTTGAATTTGGTTTTAGCTGCCTTGTGTGCTGTTCCAATTTGAATTTGAATTAATGTAGTTATGGTTATTTTTATTTTTCTACCTCCTGTTTAATTAATTTCACTTAAGAATTTGAATTTACGTTTAAATCTGTCTGGTCACAAAACCTTCCATGCTTCCATGACAAATTACACCTCTGGGGGTACTGGTTTGGAGATTAATCACTCTCTAATTCAGATTAAAATTACAATCAGTGGATGAATGAATAGATGTATGAATGGGTCCCCCCTATAAGTGGCTGTGACGTAAGGGTGTGGGAGAAGTTGAATTCTTTTCCATAAATGGCACCTCTGGATGACGAGAACAATAACACCTCCAATGCCTTAATAACCTACGACGACAACATAATTTTAATATCTTTAAAGACTTGAAAGTAAACAAGAAAAAAATGTTGCTAAAATTTTTTCACTCATATCTGACTATCGAAACGAAAAAAATACGCGAAATAGTTTTCAATCATAAACTGTTTATCACTAATAGGGAAGAAACAGTCCTTTATGTAATAACTGTTCAAAAAAGAATTCTTAGAAGTGATCTTGAGAATTGGCAACCATTATCAGAGATTCCAAAATTAGACTTAAAAGGACTCTATGTACTTTCAAAAAATATTTTTCCTAGTGGTAGCAAAGGTGAGGTATTTATATATTAATAAATTTGAATTTAAAAAAAATTGCTCACAAGTAATCATAAGTATACAAAAAAGGTATAAACGAATGCTTATGTTCTTCTGTTCCAATATTTTTTTTAAACATATGTGTTTGTTTCAAAAATTCTGTTTTAGTTCACTAGCTCGGAACAAAATTAATTCACAACAGTCTCAGATATTTGGAGTCCCCGCCTTTTCTAATTCCAAACCACTTCCAGTGTTCATTGCCAACTCAAAAAATGAAATTTCATTGGTTTTGTATCAATATTCATATGCAATATTATTTTAAATTTAATTTTTTTCTTTTTTAATCTATTTTAATGATAAAACCAAACGAAGTATACAATTCAAAATACGTTGTTTTCTTTCTGAAACATTTAAATAGATGTGTATTAGCCTTACAGAAAAGACAAGAATAGATTTCATTGAATTCATTTGGGTTTTATTTCCTATACCTAAATGAAATGCATTATTCATGTCGCATATCGGTAAACATTTGCTTTTATCTTAAACTAACTGCTCTTTAAATCAATTCATATGAAACATTTCTGCCTGAAAGCCGTAATGGGTGATTTAAACTAAAATCATTTGGTGAAAAATAAAGGCTTTGGCATTAATGAATAAAATATCTATTCATAATGAATCATTATAGTTCAAGAAAACTATTGTATAATAAAGCATTAAAACTTATAGTAATCATTACTTATGAATCGCGACTTCAAAACTTTTAGGACAAATAATTTTTCAATTCAGAAACCTAGTTGCTGCTTCAAAATTTTAACTAATTGAACTGCTCAAATTCTAATGTTTATGAATTAAATAATATATTTAGAGCTTCAAAAGCTTTGGAAAAAAATGTAACAAAACGGGTTGTGAAAATATGGTAATTTATTTATGTGTTTCTCTTATAAGATTCCAAATTTTCAGATAATTCTAGTTGGAAACTTTTGAATCATGCATAAATGCATTAAATCTATTGTTGCGTTTTAAAAATGCACTGAGTATTTTTCTCACATGAAATGCTTTAACTGTTATTTATCTTTATAAGATATTTTTCATGTAAAATAGGTAATATGATTATACGATGGTGAATCTAGATTGCATAAGGGTTTTCAGCAAAATTATTCGAATATATATTTGTTTTTAGAATCTAAACAGCAGTGTATAAGTCAACTTTTCAAATCCTTTCCCAAATCTTACGAAAATCAAGGTGTCAAATGAAGCTAATGAAGTTGGATAGCATTTTGTAAGATATGGATGACTCTGATCTAGATTTGGGTAACTCAGTATTAATATATCTCTTCCAAAAACTATTAATAATACATTATATACAATTAATTTTACATTTTCTCTTATCGTATTTTCTTTACATGCATTACAGCATTTGTTAATGTATCTTTTTTTGAAGGCAAATGCATCATGCATCTAGAGAACAATATGACAGAGGGGAACGTTTTCTCCCACAGTGAACTATTCAGCGTCATTTCTCAAAAACACCTGGCATTATGGTGTGGGGAGCTATTGGGTTTATTTGTCGATCCCAGTGCAAATTGCGAGCAATCTCTAGAGTTATCGCTGTATAAAGGAAATCCGGAAACCAGAGTTCCTTCCCATTCTTTGATGGCTTAAGGGTATTGTATTTCAGTAAGATAATTGTGTTTCATCGTTGTATTTCAGCTTATTCCCCGGATATGTGTCACCTATTGTACATGTCTAGGATTTCATCCGTCAAGGACTCACTCGTACACCTGGTAAGGAGCACAGTAAGTCAAAACTTAGATGCTAAGCCGAAGGCATATGGAATGTCTTTCCCAGATATTACTTTCAGAACTAATTTGATGACGGCGATCTTTGTGTCACGACGCGTCCTTCCTTCTTAGCATGACAGGAAAACAAAATACTGATTTCCAACATTTTTTTTGCTCTTTTTGGCATGTAAATTTGATCGCTCATTTGTACTACTAACAGTAATATGTGGTATAAATTTGTTTAATTTCTGACAATTCCTTCACAGCGTTCCATTTTTCACAAGCATTAATGAATTTCCATAGGTGATGGTAAACTTAAAATAATCATTTGTCACCAGCTAGTAATGATATACAGGGACATAGACAAGTCCTGATGATGTATTTTGTTCTGTTTTAATGTTATATGGAAATAATATTAGTGGGACTTCAAAGCCTCGTCGGTATATAAAGAGTTAAAAATATGTTTGCATTTTTAGTATATTTTTCTTGGTTCACTGATTTTTTTTCATAATTTAAGCATAAATATAAAAATATAAGATATTTAATTTATACTTACTTTTATTAGTAGATAGTATAATTAGTACTAAAATATTTTAAAAGTCAGAAGCTAGACTGATGTTTCTTAAAATAACAAATTAATTTTGCCTAGCTCTATAGATAAAAAAATGAAATTTTATTTAAAACACTTTATGAAAAAGAAATTGTCTCAAACTCCTAGTTGAAAAGGAAAAAATAATTCTAAAATTATTTCCATTGATTGTGTTAAAAGGAAGAAAATTATTAATAACTTATGAATAGTAGTTAGCAGTGACTAATATAAGTTTTTTCTTGCTTTAAAGTTAAAATATAATAATTGACCATTACAAATATTCGCAGGACATAAATACATAAAATTAAAAAATCCGTAAAATTAAAAAAGAAATCAAAGTTTCTTAATTTAAATGATTTTGCCTGCAGCACTTGAATAATTGAATGACGTGATTCTGATAACCAAGGTCTTCAACAAAACTTGGCTGGATCGCACACATTTTAAATACAAACAGCTCTCAAAGAACTTTAAGTTTCCGCATCTCATTCTTGTCATAATAAGTTTAGTTTCAATACTTTTGACCAAGTACTTGAAATTTATTTTAATTTTTTTTTATTATTTCTTAACAGCTTTAATTAATATGAGCAACAATTTTAATGACATTTACGATTATAATAGACATATCTACCAACTGTACTAACTAATCTTAAATGTAAATAATCCTGTTTGAAATTGATTCTCTAAACTTTGTAAAACGTAAACAGCGTTGCCAGTTAATGGGAAACTTATAGTTACATGTTTTCGGATTATGAAGAGTATCTTTGGCCATAAATATTTGATTAAAAAAATTTTGGATTTGAAAAATTTTGATTATTTAGAAATCCATAAACCACATCTGTCAAATTTCAACAATTTATTGGAAAACATTTCCGATTAGTAGCAATTTCTTTTTTAATGTATGATCCTTTCTTTATTAAAAATCTGATTTAAAACGTTTTTCACACCTTTTCATGTGATGGATACAAAAGTTTATACAAAAAACCACATTTTTCCAGTTTTTTCGTTTTGAGGTTTTTAAATATTAATCAAAATTCTGAAACCTTTAGTTTTCTACTCTGTCAAATATTTTGCAAAAAGCTTAGTAGTTTGCATCTCTAATATATGCAAAACTGGTTCTTTGTTTGAAAAATAGATGATAGTTCATAATTAAAGGTAAATAACAATAAGTTTCCGGTAAAGGTAAATAACAATAAGTTTATTTCTTAAAGAAAATCTGTTTGCATAAGAATTGTTCCATACAATTAACTCAATAATAAAATGATAATTAAAATGATAATTAGATAAAAAGAAATTTCTACTAGCATTAACTTAAATTTACTACCACTACAGAAAGGCATCAAAGCCTAGGGGAACCCTCTGTTATAAATTTATTTTAAAAAATATGAGTAAAAAGATTTCAGTCATAAATTATTTACATTACTTAAGCTTGGGAGGGGGGGATTTAGAATTTGCTCAAGAATGCGCCCAAGAGCTTGGGGGGGAGGGGAATTGGGGCCACTGGTTTTTAAAAATGAGTTGTAGAAATATCTCATTACTGTATAAAGGCCTCGTGAAAAAGACCAGGGAGCAAAATAGCTTTACTACCTTATTTCAGGGTTTATTACCCAAAATACCCACGGACCTTGTAAAACCTTAATCATAAATAGTAAGAAAAAACAACAAAATACTCCCCACATCTATCTCTTTAATACTGAGATCAAGCCAGTGAAACACGTTAAATACCTCGGTGTCACGATCTCATATAATTTGAGCTGGAGTACTCACATAAACGACATAATCAAAAGAGCCAGAGGAGCGTTTTTTGAGCTCAAAGTCCTCCTACATAAGAATTCAAAGCTTGATCTAGCAAATAAAAGAACTATCTATATACAAGCGATTCGACCAATTCTTACGTATGCTTGCCCAGCCCTCACTACTATAAGCAACAACCTAAAAAAGAAACTATCTACAACCGAAGGTAAATTTTTGCGCACAATGACTGGCGCCCCAAGGCAATAGATTACTCAGAAAAGACTTAAACATTGATGATATCAATTGCTTTATAGCTAAATTGACCACAAAATTTCATAGCGACACAAAAACATGCACCACATCAGATTTCAATAAATTGTTCGATATTGATATAATCCGTGATAATTCGAATTTCAGCCCAATTACCGCCTTTTTATGCTCAGACTGCATACTATCAAAATAATATTAACTTTATCATACAACTCTACTCAAGGGGATCTCCCCATTCCAAAGATGATTTTCACTTTCAAAACTAAAGATTTACTTCTTTAAGGACTTGATTTGTCGTTACAACATACTACAACTTCAAAGATATTTAGGACCTCCTAGAATACGACAAAACAGAATCGATGAATCGGTTAGTGGCGCTTCGCGCCAAACGCCGAGATAACCCCAATATCCAGCATCCAATCTTGTGAAATAATTAAAGTAGTTGCTAATTTACATATATGCTAGAAAGAAGCTCGTGCTTAGACTTTAGGCTACCATTTTATCATTTACAAATTTTGTATAATAGGATCTGCGAGCATGTACTCATTGAGAAATAATGTTTAGTGATAACTACATAAGTCTTATAATAAGAACTTCAGTTTCATTTTCTTGAGAGAATTCCTCAAACAACTTTTGGTAAAATTATAATTATATGGTTAAATGTAAAAATATCTACCAGTATAAAACTGCTAAATAAAATAATTAAAATTTTAATTTTTTTGCCCAACTACATGGTCAGGAAAATGATAAAAAAAAAATTACACATATTCCTGGCATTCACATGCCCTCCAACTTATGAGGATTTTGAAAATAATTTTTTCTAGTGGTAGCGAACCAAAGTAGAAATTTTTAAAGCAAATAGATCTCTCATAAAACTTTTATCAGAACTTAAGAATCTAGCCATATGGCCTGCACTTTTATAAGTAATAGTGGACAAGTTACGCTAAAATTAATTTTTTTTAAATATTAAGACATTAATTTTGCTACCGCCTGAAAAGAAGATTTCTGAAACTACGGAAATTCCGTAGCAGTTGGAGGGTATGCTCATCATATGCTGGTGAATAAAATTGTTAAAGGAAAATATCATTATTTAAATATGGTAGTTTTTATCTACTAATAAGCAATTAAAAGTAGATATTACAAGTGTTATATTCCTAGACATATTTAGAATAAAATATTTGTATCCAAAGTTCACGTTCCCGACATATCCAGTGGTATTTATTAATCAGGGAAATAAAGATTAAATGGTCTATATTAATTGTCACAGAATTTGTTTTAATATTGACATAACGAATCCGCATTAGTTTTGAATATGCCAGCTTCACTTTTAAAAAGAATTTGGTTGGGGTAAATAAAATAAGGCAAAGAATTATTAGCCCCTCCTCCTAGTAAAATTATAATTTCGGTAACACTTATTTTCTTTTTACCCTGATTCTTTCCACTCGGAAGATGTCACGTCGTTTATCGACCAAGCTTTTCAAATGCGTAATACCGTATTTCCAAATCGGTGTTTGTCATTCACAAATCACTTTTGCTTGTCGATCATTAATGAGTCAGCCTTTTTCGGAACTGCAAATTTTGGAACGAATTTTTTAGTCCGGCAGCACAGTAGCAACTGCGACTTTAGATAGATCATTTGAAATAGAGCCACATTCTATATATATATATATATATATATATATATATATATATATATATATATATATATATATATATATATATATATTCATACCATTATAAGTTAGCAATTCAATAGCATAAAGTAGGATGTCCAATAGCCAATAATCCGATAATCTTTTAGAATAGTGGCAAATATTTGATTATTAGGTTGATGCTTTTACTAAGGACCGGAGACCGTAAGGCGCCCGTTTCTCATACATCGTTACGATTGTTTCTTAAGGTGTGATTATGAAAATACTTTGAATGTATATCATGGTCAGCACAGTCGCTAATTTAAATTCCTAAGGACTGGCTAAAATTTCTGATAAAAATTATGAAGATAATATGAAGAAGATCAATGACTTAATGTTTTTCTTTTTAAGTTTTACCAATTTGACAAGAAAACATCACTACGACAATGTCCAACTATTGCTGCTATAACGTTTACATTGCCTTTAAAGTTTAAATATCAAATCAGATTCGATTTTTACCGTCAAAGGATTAAAGTTACCTGAAGGTCAGAGTTTGACTGCAGGTGTTAACATTTTTGGGGGATTATAGTTAGTCTTAAACAGGTGATAAGAGGATTCTCATACATAAAAGAGCACACTGTTATTCCCAGCAGAAAAGGATACTTGGTTTAAGATGGTAACACTACAAAAGCAACATCAAAGAAAACCATTAACAAATAAAGAAATGCTTGGGAAAAAATTGTGAAGTAACATAAGAATAAAATTTTCTTAATGAAAATTAAACTAAGAAATATTCCAAATAGATATTAACCGTTCAAAAAAATGATTATTCTAATATACAATTATTTAAATAATAAACAATTCTTTAAAATGTTTAAACTCAATATTGTGGAAGTAATATATAAAAAAAATAGCTGAGTTTACGCAATCTAAATTAAACTAAACAGGTATTAATTAAATCACAATCATTTATATTGATTAAAAATTATTAATTTAACAAAGAGGCACCATATTAAGTTAACGTAATGATTCTGATTGCAAAATATTTAACATAGGTGTATTACTTTGCCAGGGTTATATGTAATAAGATATTTTTATGTTATGAACAAATATTCATATGTGGTATCAGTATCACTATGTTTTACTAAAATGATGGGATGTTTTAAAGTAAAGAAATATCCCTAGACGTTCGGTTGTTATTACTTGTAAGCTTGATTATCAAATTCCTTTTGTCTTTTTTGAAAATATATTATTCGAACCTTGTTTTATTTTAATCACCAATCAGGACTCAGCATGTTAATTAATTATAGTTTTATATCTATATAAATTAATTACATCCACTTTTCTTATAATTAAATCTCTATAAATTCATCATTAGATAATACTTAATATATAAAATAAAATTTTCAACAAAAAAAATTATAATATAATTCGTTCTAAAAATATCATTTACAGCACATAAAAACTGCATACTTAACAGGAAAACTTATAACAATTAGTAAATACAAAATAATAAATAATGAAGCATTACAACTAAGATAATGATTAATCATCCATCCATAATACGAAAGGATCAAATTACAGTCAGAGATCACATCAGATCTACATATTCTACTAATGTGTCGGTATATTGAATTTAGACAAAATAGTATTTAAAAACCTCTATTCGTTTGGTCTGGGAAAGAGAAACAATCATTCATTAGCTGCTCAAATTTTAAATTTCTTCTATTTTTTTTCTTTTTTTCTCTAAAATCTTTTAAAATTTTGTTAAGGTGCAAGTTAAATTTCATTTTTTTATGCGGAAAAGTTAGATTTTCCCTTGTATAAGATTTTAATATTCTTCTTTGTAATAACAGATTTTTTAAAAAATGGAAGTGTTCTTAAAGTGCAAGATACTAAAGCCATGTCATCCCCTTCTTTTTTTTTAGTTATATAACTTAAAATAATTCCACTGCATTTAAGAATACGTTTTATTGATTAAACTTTTGATCAAAAATATATATTTAGATTTAATTTAATACTTAATTATTTTACTTACATCGATTTACATGTCTTTGTGAATATGAATTTTTACTGGATAATAGCCCAATATACGCAACTGTTTTAATGCCTAAATGAAATTTGCGATGTTTTTCACCACATAAAACATTCAATTCAGAAATTTGAAAGTGAGTAAGGCAGCAAAGTTTTCGGTACTCTTTTGGGGAAAAATTTTCTAGTGGTAGCTAAGTTTATGTTTAAAGAGTGATTCGTTGCGCAGTAAATTTGTTTTAAAGTTACATGGGTTGGGCAAAAATATAGCAACACCTCTATACTAACAATATGTAAAAACTTTTTGTTTTGTCGAAAATTTTTTCGAAAGATTTTAATACTTTAAAAAACTCAACAAGATTTGATAGATCATACTTGAACTTTTTTTAAAAAACATTTTCTAATTTACTTAAGCAAAATTCGAATTGAGTAAAATGAGAAAAGAAGTTTATTAACTCCTTTTTAGTTATAATAACGGGTACAGAAATGCCAACTTGCTCCACTTTGTAAAAAAAAAAAAATTCTAGCTGTCACGAAATGTAAGTAAATGTTAGTTTAGTATTTTCATTCTAAGTAATTTTTTCGCTACTACATATCGAAATTCCAAAGTATTATATGACATGCAACTTTGTAACACTGATCTCGTGGTGACACTTTCAAAAAATAGGCCTAATTATCGATATTCTACAAGTTTTATCATTTAATTCGCTACCAATTTAATAAAACTTTTGCCGAAAGCGGAGCAGATGGCATCCCTGCGGGTATTTAACATTCATTCTTCACGATTCACAACGATTGCATGATCTCGGCATCTGTCGCCGAAGATTCCCGACCGCTGACTTACCGATTCGCCGAAAATAGAAGTCGAATAGTATGTAATGGAATTATAAAGTAACTGAAATAAAACTGGAAAATAAAAAGAGGGAGGGGACATAGTGAGGTCGAAAATGATCTTAGAGGTCCATGAAATAAAACTGGATGCGTAGTATGTTGGAGGCGTCAGAATGGATAATTCGGTGCCATGTATGACAAGTATGACTATATAATAATAAAACAGTACTGGAAGAACGAAGGCTATGTACAGGTAAGTGTAAAATAAGCAACTATGTACCAGGTGATGGTGGATAAATAGTGTGAGACAAGATCAAAAAGTTATGTATAAAATAATTTACAAACTTGATGATATATACAAGAAAAGGGTAGCATTCATTGTATATGAATGTAATATTTACATTTGAAAGATTTTTTTTAAAATTATATTGGCATTTTCAAAAAAGCAACTTCTTTTTACTCCTACACTCATTTTAGTTGGTGTAAATTTTGCATGGGTAAGAAAAAACCATTTCTAAAGACTTCAAACATGAGTTTTTAAATTATGCATTTAGTTTATGTAAAATTGTCCAAAACATTTGCTGCTAAAAGAAAAATTAATTACATAATATTCGTATAAAAGTGTTTTCAAATTCTTGTCCAATCCCATTGTTTTTCCGCATTACTAAAGGTGAATCATTCAAAAATTCGTATATAAAAAAAAACTTTTTTCGTGGCGAGGCTTTTAAGTGTTGGTAAAATTATTAAAGCTTCAGTTTTTGATTGCTCACCACTCTAAAACATATTTTGCGAAATAAGTAACTAGTATACAGACCTGAAAATCATCATCATCAATATTTATCTGGGGGCCTGGGGCCGGTAGCGGCCTTTTTCCCATTCGTCTTGAATTGTGATCTTTAGGGTGGTTCTTTCTGGTAATTGGAATGCAATTGAAGTAAAAGGAATTTAAATATTTAGAATTTTAGATAAAATTACGTCACTGCAAAAGTAAGCTGCCATCGGCCTAAGGTATACGTCTTCTCTTAAGTTTTCAAGAGTTAAAAATTTCGTTGAATCCTGCGGTTTCACAAGCCTTGAAAATCTGAACAAAAATAACTCTATAACATACCGGGAAAGTGAGAAAAAACTGGTAGTAAAACCATTTCAATTCCTTTAAAAATTGTCTGACTTTATATTACTTTAAAAACAATTATAAAATCAATTCATTTTTACGAAATTTCACAACTAGATATACATGTTATAATAGAAAAGTTGTAGTTGCTTACAATTTGTTTTGAGAAATGGGGTGGAATGAAACAGCTTTGACCCAGTCTTCTCCAAGCTTTTCAAAATTTACTTTTTAATGCTGGTTTTCGAATATAATACTTAAAATTAATAATAATTTTGGGCTATCACGATGCGTAATAAATTCAAACATGCATAAAAATGACGCTGCTGTGTTAACAGTGGCTACATTCAATTAATATTATTCAATTAATACAATATTCAATAAAAATATTCAATTAATTCGCAATGGTCAATCTATAGAACCAAAGCATATGATGTAAACTTTTAACAATTATTATCATCATTAGATGGAAGCACTACACTTGAATTTCATCCTTGATCGGGAGAAAAGTTGAGTTTTTCGAGTTCTTTATAGAATAGTTCAATTTTTTTAGCAAATATGATACCAAAAAAATATATATATTTAATATATAAATTACTCGAGTTAGTTTTTTTTTCTCGTGAGCTACTTTTAGGGTTCATATTTTTCCTTTATAAAGGTTCGTAAGAATTTATTTTATTTATATATATATTTTTTTTTTGCTGCTGTAAGAATGCCGTAGCCTAAATCAGAAGATATTCTTTCCAATTTATGTCTTAGCCGTGTTATTTCTTTTTTCGAAATTTATTAAGCATTATTTTTTTCTAGTAGTCATAGCCTAGTTCCATAGCCTAGTTGGTAGTGCACTGGGCCTGTGTCGAAGGGGTCGTGGGTCCGATATCCGGCTGCCGAAGACTCCCCGTGTAGTAAAATGGTGACTGATGCACGTTAAATCTGTCGGATCACAAAGTCTTCCATGTTCCCATAACAAATCACACCTCTGTGGGTACTGATCCAAGAGTTTCCTTGTTCTCTGGATTGGTTCAAAATTACAAGGCTATGGAGTTGAACATTACTAGTCGTAAATCCAACATTGGTTGGGCAGTTCATCAACTCTTATAATATAAAATTAAAAGTAACAAGGTGTTTTGGTGAACTATGTTTGGAGGCTATATGTTTTACGTATAAAAAGTATTTTTATACTGAAAATATAAGGCAAGGCCGGAAATTATATCTGAAACAAACTTTTCATATCAAGCTACTTTTTTAAAAATTTATAATTTAACGCATTTTAATGATATTAAATATTTTTCAATTCCACCCTCATTTTTGTTTTTTTCCTGTTGAAAATCGTGAAATTAACAAAACGCGTTTTTTTTTATATATTCTTGATTATTTCCTATAAATCACAATTAGTTTTTCTTCTTTAATATAAATTATTTTTTTCAAAATTTTGAATATTTTGCCTGCTTCATATGACAATCTCTTCTTTTGTATATTAATTGGCATAAAAAAATAAAATTTTTAAATGCATTATCATTTAACAAACAAACTAATTTTTGATTTTTTCTGGTAATTGAAGTTGACTAATATATATTTTATTTTACATCTTTTTAGCTTAAAATTTATAGATCTATATTTTCGTTTTTCTTTAAGTGTATTGTAAATATTTTCTGCAATGTAAACAAATAATTACACAAAAAGCTAAAAAATAAGTTATAATTATTATTTTTTACAGATTAAAATGCTTTATGTGTGTAATAAAGACATACTGAAACCTGCCAACTTTTAATCCTTTCCATTATAATTTTTCCCAGTGGTATTAAAATGGAATTAAAACTTCCATTTTAAGCAAACAAATACGTTATATTTGAGAAAACTTAAGATGACAACCATGATAGTAACGCATACTTATCATATAATAAAGACATACCTTTTATAAGATTTTTTATAAATATGTTCTTAATTTTTGTAAAAATAGTAGTGATCAAAATCATTTAAAAACTTAAAATTATAAAAGAAAAAGTATATATTTACTACCACTTTAAATATGAAAATAAAATCTTCCGGAAAATCCGGAAGAGTTGGCAGGTATGCTAAATGTATACAGAAACTTTTCTTAAATGCTTCCTACCATTTTATCCTATTCAGGGGCTCTATGCATCTTAAATTATTGCTTAATCATTAAAAATACGGAAATTTATGTTTCTGTAAATTAAGGGGACACTTCAGGTTCAAAAAGATTTTTTTTAAATATCAACCAATTTTAATGAAAATTTCATAGATTGTGAATAAAGCATTTAGAAAGATATTCCCAAAATTTGAAGCAAAAATATTAATTTGTTGAAAAGTTATAATTTTTTTAATAATTTATCCGCAAGTTAAATTACTAAATGTTCCAATATTTCAAAATGTTTCCTGCGCATGAGTTTTTATCGTAGCTGTATGAAACTCATTTATATTACAGTTTGAATAAGTATAAATAAAATTGGATATGTTTGAACAACTTAGCACTTAATTTTAAACAAATAAAAAATCAAAATATCATAGTCTTTATATAATTTTTAAAAATTGAAATTTAAATAACAATTTAAAGTAATTTAAAAAATATTCAGTGAGTATTCAGCTTTTATTTATATCACATTGGTTACGGAACATTAGACCAATCATATATATGAGAAAAAAATAAAGATTTATTCAAAACTCATGCGCAAGGAACTTTTCGAAGTTTGAATATTATCGTAAAAAACAACATTGAGAAAAAACAGTTTAACTATAAAAACAGACAGTTTACATAACCTTGTTTACAAATCTTGAAATGCTTATAACTTTGCAAAAAATGAATGAAATTGAAAAATTTTTCTTTTAAATTGTAGCTAGATATAAGTATTATTTTTTGAAACAAAAATTGAAAAAAGTATAATTTGGTCGATTTTTGGGTTTTCCATCGTGAAGTGTCCCCTAAGAGGTCAAACAAATCTCTTGAATGATACTTTTAAACTGCACTTTCTAAATTATAAATTATTTAGAAAATAAAAAAAAATCTCAAATATTTATATTACCGCTTTTCAGAATAAAATTTAAATATTATATTAATCTAATTTCGCATCATTGTTTTGTCGCAAAGCCACTATCCAATCAAACATTTCTAAACGATAAGTGCATACCTGCCAACTTTTACGCATTTGGCGTAAAATTTTATTTTTATATTTAAAGTGGTAGTAAATATGTATTATTATTTATTTTATAACCTTGATTTATAAATGATTTTAATCACCACTATTCTTAAAAAAATTAGGCATATATATTCATATGTGTTACTAGCATTGTTTTCAGCTTAAGCTCTTTCAAATACAACGTATTTTTTGCTTAAATATGAAATTTTAATTCCATTTTAATACCACTGGGAAAAATCATAATGGAAGTGATTAAAAGTTGGCAGGTATGTAATTGTCGCTCACGGGCAAAATTAAATGCTGCTTTGTTTCACCAAAACTGTAAAACATAATTCGCAACAAATAGTCTCTGAAAATGTTACATTTAAGTTACTATGGTTACTAATTTATGTTTTTGGTGAGAGAGATTTTTCTCAATTATTGTATTAACAGTAAAGTGTATATTTTACTATTTCATTTTTAGTATTTTATTGTAAATGATCTATTTTAATACTAAAACAATTCAATGTACACAATCGAAAATACGATATTTTTCTTTCTGAAAAATCTGGGTGAATGTTTATAAGCTTAACAAAAAGGTAAGAATAGATTTCCATGAATCTATTTAGGTTTTATTTCCCCATCCCTAAACAAAATTCATTATTCATATCGGATATCAGTAAATATTTGCTCTTATCTTCAGCTGCCATTTCAATCGAATTCATCTGAAACATTTCTGACTGAAAGCCATAATGAGTGGTTTAAACTAAAATCATTACTAAGATTTAAAGGTTTCAGCAGGAATAAATAAAATATGTATAATAAATAAAATATCTATTCATAATGAATCATTATTAGTTTCAGAAAATTAGTGCATACTAAAATATTGAAACTAATATTAATCACTACTTATAAATCGTAGGACAAATGTTACATTTCGATATTTGTAAATTAATTAATATATTTAGAAATTTCAAAAGCATTTGAAAAATATGTAAGAAAATTGGCTGTGGAAATATGATAATTCATTTATGAGTTTTTTTTATGAGGAGTTGTGAATTTTTTTAATTTGAGGAAATTAACATCTCTTGAATCATACTTAAATACAATTAATCTATTGTTACCTGTAGTGTGTCTACCACTTCAAAAATACAATTTTAAGTCATTAGTATATAAATTATATTGATATAAAGATCGTGACTGGGTATCCTTTCAATAAAAAGGATCGACATCGTCTGAGTCAACTCAAAACTAGTGTGGATTCGTTTTGTCATTAAAGTGAAGAAAAAATTCTGATACTTTAACCACTTAAATCTTTTTTTCCCTGATTAATCAATACCACTGAAAATGTAACGCATTTAAACTACGGAAACAAATGTTTTATCATTAATATGTCGAATAACGAAACACTTTAGGGAGAGTACTTAACCACTATTCTTACAGTTACTATATCCACCAGCACATTACCATACCTGCCAACTCTCCCGCATTTTGCGGGAGATTTTATTTTCATATTTAAAGTGGTAGTAAATATATACTATTTTTTTCTTTTATAAATTTAATTTTTAAATGATTTTGATCACCACTATTCTTACAAAAATTAAGCTTAATATATTAATATGCGTTACTATCATGGTTGTCAACATAATTTTTTTCAAATACAACGTATTTGTTTGCTTGAAATTGAAGTTTTAATTCCATTTAAATACCACTGGGAAAAATGATTACTAATGCTAGGGTACATTCAAGATGTTTCGAAGGAATGGAAGCAACTGCAAAGCTATGTCACAAAATTGAAAACATATAAAAACTTTTTTACTAAGTTTAAATTGGTAGCTATTTTTAACTTGCTTATGTGTAACACATGCGTAAACATTGGCAGCTAATTTGTTATCTATCACAAATTCAATCTTTATAAGGAAAGGACTCTGTAGATTTAGAGAATTCTCTAAGAAATTTGCCAGATGAGAATAAGGAACAGCAAAAATATAAGTAGAGCATGAAATATCTTTGAATGAATGAGCTTTACAATTGCGTTAAAATTTATATATTTTGTATGGCTTAAACAGTTCCGGACTAAAGCGAAATAAAAATATTGTTTTTAGCCACTTTTTTATATGAATTATAAGACCAAATATTTTAGATAGCGTAATTCTTACTTCTAGAGAAAAGCATCCAAATCAGTTAAAAAAACACAATGTATTTAATTGGATAAAATACGTTTTCATGCAGATCAATACATCTTAAAATATCATCATTTATTTAATTTATTATAATTAATAAGCTGTTTTAATAAGCATATTTAAGGGTATACCTACGAGACATCAAAATTATTAGTAAATAAAAATTTGGTTATTTGTTCAAAAGTTATTCATGCTTTCTTATTTTTATTTTGCTCTCTGCATAGTTTATTCATGCAGAAAAATCTCGCCAATAAATCAATTTTATTCTTACATAAAAGAAAACAGTTCAACGACGCACCTTTATTATATTTTTTGCCTAAATTGTCTATTCATTTAAATACAGTTTTCAACATTCGTTTTTGAAACAGTTCAAATGTTCGTAAAAAATTTTAATGTAAGGAAAATTATGTTTAAAACTAAGTATTTGTATTTCATTTTACACAAAGTGGTCAAAATGCCATTGGCAAAGAAAGTAAAATTTTGTTGTATTTATTTACAGTAGGTAAACTTAGTGAAAGCCTTCAAGAGATTACTCATAAAACTTTCAGACTTTTCTAGATAAGCTTATTCCCGACTGATATCCTAAAAGGCTTTCGAAAACGGTTGCATTTGCGACTTTAAAGTGTTTCTAAGCTCAATCCTATGAGCTTACTTAATACTTTGTTATGTATTTTTTTTTCAGACTGATAGCATTATATGCATTTATTTTGTATTTTAGAATGTTCCAAAAGATTTTTAGCTGTCAGTTAATAGGAAAGTGCGTGTAACAAATTTTCGGATAATTAATAATATCTTTAACCAAATAATTTTGATTATTTAAGAATTCATACGCCAGAGCTGCCAAACTTTAAACACTTTAAGGGAAAACATTTTCCAGTGGTAGTAAATTTTTATTTAAATCTTATTCTATGTTATCGCTTACACCACTTTATGTGATAATTACTTTATTTTTATAGCTCGTATAAAAAGCCACTTTTTATCATTTCTTTCGTTGTGATGATTTTAAAATTTACAAAAACATTTGAAAGCAATAGTTTCTTGTTGTCTCCCACTATGTTATATGTTTTGCAAAAGGCGTAATAGTTGGTTGCCCTCATATACGCAAGAATGTTTGTTTATTGGAAAAACTGTTAATAGTTTACAATTAAATGTAAACAAATACAACTGTTCTAAGCCTTGAATGTTTTTAAAAGAGATTAAAAAGTAAAATAGATTTTTTATTGCATGAGTAGTTCCTATCATATATTTTTTAAGGGAAATATGCTGGTATAAGAATTGCACCCTAAAAATCTCTAAATATTCAAATTATATTTCAAAGAAATAAATTTCTACTAGCATTAATTTGAGCTTTTTACTACAATTAAAGAACTTCTAAATCAACAGGAACCCCCTTTTATAATTTCACTTTTTGAAAAGACATACGAATAAAGAGATTTTATTCATAAATTATTTATACATGTTTTAGAAACAACCCGTGGAGGATTTCCCAATATTAAACAGACGTTTTGAAAATAATTTAGGAACGCGGATAATTTACTACCAGTTTTCCAGATCGTTCCGGGCAGGGGTCCCCAACCCTGTGCCCGCGGGCACCATGGCGCCCGTCGATAGATCCAGGTGCGCCCGCTGCTTGTAGCCAACGATAAAATAATTCCATTTTCCCTTAAAATGCTATGCAAATACATACTGAAGTACGCTGGTTCACTAAAGGCAAAGTACTTGACAGATTTCTACATTTAATTGAAGAAATAAAAAATTATATTTCAACTAAAAATCAAACATTTTTAGAGCTAAGAGATCCTCTTTGCCTCGCAGATTTATCTCTCCTAACCGACATAATGGAAGAACTAAATAATTTAAACTTGGAGCTGCAGGGAAAGGACAAACATATAGCAAGAATGACAGGGGCTATAAACTCGTTCAGAGATAAGTTATTTTTGTGTAAATCACATTTGAAAATGAAGTCTCTTGTGCATTTTCCAAACATGAAAAAATGATAGGTGACAGTGAAATTGACTTATCAATGCTTCAAGATCAATTTAAAAAGCGCTTTCAACAATTTAATATAATCGAGCCTTTGATCACCTTTTTTTTGTAAATCCTATTACCAACCAAACAAACATACCATAATAGCAACATACATTTCAGAATTTCTTCAAGTAAGGCGAGAAGAAGGGGAGATAGAAGTTTTGAATCTTCAGAATGACATTATCCTTAAAACTATTATATCAGATGAGAAATTCTGTAATATAGTTGACAGAAATAAATTCCATTCTTAAAAGGAGCAGTGTGGTGCCAAAGAATTCTAATCAGCGGTGTGATTAAGGAATTTTAATGGGACAAATGACATAAAATTGTAAGTTACAAGTCACAAAACATAACAAAATAAAGCACAATATAATCAGGGAGAAAACAAAACTTAAGTGGGGGGGGGGGGAATTCGAAACCTACATGTTTTCGGTTCGAGAGACTTAGAACTGCTCTATTTGAGTCTCTTTAGTGTTCATAGATGGCGTTGGCAGGGGATTTCGATTGTCACAGCAGCATATAAAATAAAGTCGTTTTTAGGTTCCACATACTTGTTTGAATCATTGTTTTCGATAATGAATATCATAAAATCAAAATATAGATCCCGACTTACAGATGAACACCTTGACGTTTGTCTGCGAGCAGGAATTTCATCATATTCTCCCAATTATGAAGCGCTGGCCAGTGAAATGCAATTAAGATCACATTAATATTTTATATATTTCATAAATAATTTTTATGCTTCGTATGTTTTGAAAGCAATTTAGCAATAATTTATTTTACACAAGAATATTAATACTATTTATATTCATATGGTAAATTAATTTTTAAAATTAATTTTTTTTGTGCATTATATGGAGTGTGTATTATTCCCTATGTCTGTCAACTATAAATTTATCTTGAAAAAATAAATGGTGCCCGCCAATCGACCGATATTCTGGTATTTGCTCTTAGGTACAAAAAGGTTGGGGACCCCTGGTTCCGGGTTTGTAATGGTAATTATCCACAAGCTTTGATAACATTTTTGTAGTAGTTGCAGTTATATATGAATGCTCAAAGGAATCTCTGGTTTAATTTATGATACCTTTTCCAAAGATGCCAAATGCTCCGGACACGCCAAAATAATTAAAAAAACGGTTAATAACTACAAAGTAAATTTTGCAAATATTTGGCTATTTTTGCTTGCTTTTTAAAAGGTATAGCATGACAAATGTACAATAAAGTAGTGAATCATATAAGCTTCGGATTATTTAGAAATAGTGGTGGATAAAAATCTACTAAATTGACTCTATTGAACCAAGAATCACAATTGGTAAACTACCACTTTAATATAGATATTAGCTGTCCGGAGCAAGTTGGCATCTCTGCTTTTTATCATTTAGGGTAAAAAAGTATATTCATGCATGTACTCATTGAGAAGTAATATTAATAAGCGATTAAAATATGGACGTTTCGTTTCCTGGGGAGAATCCTTCTAAAAGTCTTTGGTTAAGTCATCGTACATAATAAAAAGAAAAAAGAAGCTACCAATTTAAAATTAGTAAAAAAGTAATTAAATATTCTAATTTTTCTGTTTCTAACTTAGATTCGACTTTGTGATTATAAACTTAAATAATCCCTTGCTTTAATAATGTGCTGGTGGATATTAATGATAATAAGAATAATATGGTAACTCTAAGGATCGTGGTTCGGTACACTCCCTAAAAAATGCATTTTTTTTTTACTAGTGTTTCGATAATCGACATATTAATAATAAAGCATTTGTATCCGCAGTTGAAGTGCAAGACATTTTCAGTGGTATTTATTAATCAAGGAAAATAAGATTTAAGTGGTTTATGTATCAGAATTTTTTTTTCTTCGCTTTAATGACAAAACGAATTCACACTAGTTTTGAGTATGCTTGCTTGACTTTTATATCGAATTAGGTAGCGCTAAATAAAATAGGGCATGCATTCATTATCTTCAGCTTTTAGTAAATCTACAATAAAATAATTCAGATACCATTGTTTCTTTGCACCCTATTATAGCTACTTGGAAAATGTTACTGTAACGATTAGGTTAAAAATACATTTTGTACCCAAAAGATTTTCGAAATAATAAAAATATGTTATTAAATATTTTTTTCCAAAAAATTATAAATATTTTCCTCTTTTGTTTTCCAAAAAACCTTCGTTTTAATTTAAACATTTGTATAAAAAGGCCAGATAATTATTTTATATTGTGTTACAGTTCTTAAAAACTTTTTTATTGAGGTTTATCTTATTTTTATTTCTTTTCCTTTTTTCTTCTTTTTTGTATAAAAAGAGAGAGAGAGAGAAAATTAAGAAAAATAATAACACTGTTTTTTAACTGCGCATAAGCTGCAAGTACATAGAACCCATTAAATAAGATAAAAATACAAAAAAGACGTAGAAAAATATATAAATTTTTCTAAGAGAAGAAAAAAATCACTAAAAAATTAAATATTTTTAATATAATAATAAAATGATAAAAAAATTTAAAAAGTCTTATATAAAGCGAATTTTGAGCAAACATCTAGAGGATTCTGTTCCTACACATTTTTCAGTATTGGTAATCATATCGAGAACTATTGCTGCGGAATAAAGTTTTCATTCTTATGAAAAAGAGTTATTTCGGAATAGAAATAAAATACACTAATGGCTTTTAAGATTGGGTTCAACTGCACGGTATAATATATATATATATATATATATATATATATATATATATATATATATATATATATATATATATATATATATATATATATATATATATATATATATATATATATATATATATATATATATATATATATATATATATATATATATATATATATATATATATATATATATATATATATATATATATATATATATGTAAACGTATAATGTCGTTCCGGAGTAGAAGGATTAAAACAGGTCTTATTACAGGTCATTTATGAATTATTAGACAGAGAGCAGTTATGAAAGTGTATACGAAAAGTTGTGCTCCTCGATTATATGTTGGTGAAAATCTTACGAAGTAAATCCATGAAATGTTTCAATTTAGGTAAAGAGGGAAATCTAAGTAACTATAATTGGTTTATCAAATAGATCGAGCCGTTCACACAGAGAGCAAAGGGAAAAATATCTTGCTTTTAATTAAATGCACGCTTGAACCAAAAATAGATTTAAGGACAGGATGTGAATTTAAAAGTGTGAGAAAGTGAATAATTAATTAGGATGAAGTTTTATAGCAGAGAAAATAACATAAAAAGATTAATCAAAGCTTTTTTTGTTACGGACACACACGCATACACACACACATATATATAAATATATATATATATATATATATATATATATATATATATATATATATATATATATATATATATATATATATATATATATATATATATATATATATATATATATATATATCACTGGACTTACATCATAGTAATGAAATTTAAGCAAATATTCTTGAGAAACAATCAAACCGATTTCTTTCTTTATTTCTTTAAGTTGCTCAATTGGCTAAAATAAGACCTTCTCCGTCTCATGTCACAAGTTCTGTTATATGACTTTCAAAAGTAAACTTTAAAATTACATGCTTTTATTACATTCCTTGTGTTTGAAAAATGTATATCGTATATATTTCTCTTTTATCTAAATTAACCAAAGGAATCTAAATTTTGTGTCAATTGTTTTAATCTATATAAGATTTAAAATGAAAATATTCAAATCCTTCCATTAAGTATAAAATAATATTTACTAAAATCTTCTTATAATAAATAAGATTTAATCTTATAAATATTTTACTATTTGGTTGAGAAAATTGTCTTTTATACACTAATTGTAAAGTTCTAATTTCTTTTTTCGGCTTTTCTTTGTTATAAATCATAAGAATCTTAATAAATTCAGAATATTTTCCATTATTTTACGAACATTTCTGTGGAATTATTTTTGAATTATCACTTAAATTCTTTTCAAGATGCCATGATGAATATTGTAATAGATTTATTGTTTTCTTTCTGATATTCAATTGTTTTTTTAATGCGCCATTGGAAATAAAAAAATATATATATATTGCTCCATAGAATATTTATTATTTATAAGAATAAAGGGTTGTGAAAATTAAAATATAGTAAGTTGTAAACTTTAAGAAAATACTACTGTTATATGTAATGAATACTTTTAAGAGAATATTAAATAAAATGTGCCGTTATTTTTTTAGATTTGCCCTTGTAAAACGACATTAATTTTCATTTTTATTTATGTTTAGAGTCTTTATTTATCTTAAGTATGCATACTCTCCTGTTCTGTTCTATTAGTTAGGCATCAAACAATTTGGAATTGTTGGACTTCTACTTTATTGAAAATATTTTCGTATCAGATTCAGATCACGTCAATGTTAAGAAGTCAATGAGCCAATCGTTGTTATTGTACTCACTTACAATCAATTAAAGTGTGCAATGTGTTATAGTTATGTTATTGACTTATTATTGTAACCATAGATTCCTGTTAATGGTCACCCTGAATAAACCGCAAATTTTAAACTGAAAAGGTTTGTTTGGCATCATAGAAAAATAAATATTTTGCTAACATTTACCCTTTGACGCACATGGGATACCACTGTCTCTTTTATATTTTTTTAGAGGCTTTAATTGCAAGCAAACATATATTTTGGTATTTTCTAATTATGAAAACCAGTCTGGTAGCAACAAAAAAAACTATTTGATTATCGGTATTATATAGGCACTAAAATATAAAATCCAAAAATGTAGTTTGAAGTTTTTTTCATTCATAATAAGTATTTAATTAGCAATTTATTTGAAAATTGAAGAAAATTCAATGATGAATAACTGTTTTTCTTAGATCTAAAAAAACTATAAATAAGTGCGAATTCAAAAAAAAAAAATAATACTGTTTCGAAGTGAAGCTATGTTTGAAAGATTTTACCTGTAACGCAGAGAAAGGCACCGGTGTTTCATGCTGTTTTTTCATAATCATAAGTGATTAAAAGACTAAATATAATTTTTTCACTTATCATATTTTAACCTGAATTTATACAAAATAATAATAAAAAAGAAAGAAAGATATGCTCAATAAGAATTCTGCGAGTGTATGATAACCCTAGAAATGGCTGAATTCATAATTTCTACTAATTAGCAAACAGAGTTTCTCCAGGTAAATTTACTTTTGGCGATTATTTTATCCAACAAATTTTTTATTTAGTTTTGGATTTTAATTATTAAAAAACATATTGTCCGTGAAGCATATACGTTTTACAATCAGGTTTAAAATAAATTATGCTACTTTTAATGGGCAAACTTTTACATGAGTTAAAGAAAATCAAATCAACCGCAATATTTTTAAATATTAGCACATTAACACAAAAATAATCAATTTAAACTGTATTTAAGAAAAATATTTTTAACAAATACACATAAATTGATCCTCAATTAATCTGACAATAAAGTTTTAATTAGTTTATTGAGAAACAGCAGTATGTACAGTCAGCAAAAAAAAAAAGATATCACCCTGAATAACTTTTGTTATAATGATCGGATTTTCACGATCTAAGTGTCAATCTTAATGGTTCCCGGGGGTGACCTCAAATATGCTAATTAATTAGTGCTAACTATTAATTAAGTTACGAAATCTGACACAAAAACGTACTTTCTCTGAATAAACATGTATTTTTTTTTACATATTTGGATTCCTAACCTTCAAAATATAGGGGGTAGCCGCAATCTGGGAAATGTGGTCCCCATAGTTTGGTCAGGAGAGCGATCCAAAGTTCGTACCCCTTAATGTTAATTTCGCTTTTTGCGTTTTCAGTCATATTTTCAAAACTAATGAAGCAATTCAAAAAAAATTGCACCCACTCATAAAACTCATTTACCCAAAGATAATTTCATGAAAAAAATAATTTTTAATAATTATTAATTATTTTTTATTATTTAATTAAATTGAGGATGAAAAAATTTTGAATTATAAGGTATGAATTTTTTTATACCATAATAATCTACATATTTTTCAATAGAAAAATCTAAAGTTTCAACTGTTTTTATTTATTAGAAGCTGAAAAAAATTAAAATTAATTATTTTTAAAAAAATAATTTGGCGACAATAAAAAAATGATTAAATGGGGCGATTAATATTAAAATGTGATAAACTTGCGAGGAACTTGACTTCGCGCGCGTAGTGTAAAATTTCATTCATATTTTTTTCGCTAATAATCGTTTGCTAATCTTTTTATTTTTATTTCTTTCAAACTATAAAATACGATGTTTCTTTTTAGTCATTTAATAATGTATTTGTAATTTAGTAAAGAAATTATGAATAAAACATTTTGAATAATAAACACTTTATTCAACGAATGTCTAGTTTTATAAAGGCGTGCTTCTGATATAATATGATTATGCACCAGATTGTGCTTACTTAATGTGATTATTTTTTAATTTTTGATTTTCTTTTTCAATAACTGATACAATTTCAATAATATACACACGTATGCATAGATTTGGAATAATATATTTATCAATTTCTTGAATATATATTTTATAATTATTAATACGAATGCGTAGTCAACATTTTTAATCATCTTAAAACTTCCCCCGGTGGCTGAGCGGTAGCGCTTCGCCCTGTCGTTCCTCGGGCCGGGCAAGGCTGACTCAGCCTTTCATCCCTTCAGTGGGTCGATAAATAAGTACCAAGCATGATTGGGAACTAAACACTGGGGGTTCCGCGTTCGGCTGACCACCTGACCGGAACATCTGCTCCTGCACCCCAGAGCCCTAGGTCCAGAAAACTGAGATGGGCATAGTAGGCCTTGGCCCTCCATGGGCTGTCGTGCAGCTGAGTTTAGAGTAGAGTTTTTTAAAACTTCTTTACATCTTATATATCGCCTTAATCTAAATAAATTTGTAAATTACCTGTCTATGCGTGTTTCGCAGAATTATTTTTCTAACTTTTTTATTGAATTTTAATGCAATTTTTTTTTAAATTCTATTACGTATATTTTTTTTCCAATAATATACTAATCAATTGTTTAAGTACTTTAATTTATGTTTTTCTTTAAAATAAAATTACTTTTTAAATTATTGCTAAGTTCTTATTGAAAGAAAACTTAAAATTATTGCCAGCTATCTGAGAATTAAATCTTGTTAAGAAATTAAAAATATTCTACTGATCACACTCAATATCATTCGAAGCAGAACAGCTGACTATTTACTAAAAATACTATTGTTTACGAAAAATGAAGATAAATTATTAATTTTATTTTTTTTATTACTTCTTATTTATTCGAGTAATGAAAAGTAAATGCGTATGTGCGCACAGGGGAAAAATTTAACAGATTGTTTTGTTTTTTAAATGAACAAAAAACTATGGGCATGCAATTTTAATTCAACAAAGTTAATCTTGTGCGCTAACCCTTTTAAGTTACCCTTTTGTCTTAAAAAGTTGAAAATATTTTCTTTAAAAGTTGTTTGTATAATTTCTCAACTTTTGCACAGTTCAAAAAAATGTTGCTATATCAGGAAAATGTTCGATATGCCTTGTTTTGTTAAACAACTACTAAAATAAAAAATTGCAAAACGATTTGAAAAATGTGCTATTTTTAGAATCATCATCTCAAAAATTGTTCTTTTACTCCATTTGACTTTTTTCTTCTTAAATAACTTATAATCATAGTTTTAACACACGTTTTGAAGAAATTATGTATACAAATTTCTCCTAATATTTTGTAATAAAAAAACAAGAATATTAATGATTTATTTATACAGTGAAACCTGCCAAGTTGACCACACTTGTAAGTTTTACACCTGAATAAGTTGACCTCAATTATCAAGAACGGAAATTTTCCTACATAATAAAGAAGCAAAACCTTTGTAACTTGACCACCTGTCTATCTTGTATGGTGACCACTGAAATAAGTTAATTTTGTCTAGGAGTATTATGAAATTCTATTCTAAAACCCTCATAAATTGACCAGAAAAAAAAAATTCAGAAAATTTTCTGTCATTTCGCAATGTATGTTAATATTTCACTTGTTTGGTGAAATAGTGTAAAAAGCTAATCTAAACCTTTTTGTGAGTTGACCATCTGGGGAAACTGTAGGGAGTCAGCTTTTGACCATTTCTTTCATTCATTCATTGAAAACAGGTGTGTTAGTTGAAAAGTTGCTCTTCCAGTTGCAATAGTGAGCAAATAGGCTTGTATGCGTAGTAATAACAGAATAAATTTTAAAGTGTTAAAATAATTTTGTTTTGTTAAAGTTTTCAATGTTTTCGTGTTCCGATATTTTAAGAAATTATTTTTATTAAACACTTCACATGCATAACTAACAAAATAATTTTTTTTTTAAAAGTTAGTTAAATATTAAAATTATTTCTGTGTAACAAATTGAAGTTCGTTTAGGTTTAAACACATTTCTTGAGATATTCATTTGGCCATTTGCTAAATCAAATTTTTAAGTCAAGTAAAAAAAAAAATTTTAATGTATAGCAACATGTAGGAAACGAAAAAGTAAACAATGTCCCACCCCTTCTATAAGTTGACCACTTGTCTACGTTGGCCACTAAAACAATGCACATGAAGTGGTCAACTTACCCAAGTTTTACTATAATTGTTTCATTGAACCAGAGTAGTTAATTGTTTTCGTAATAATCGGCCTTACAACTATTTAACTTAGATTCTTTGGACTAGGCGTCACTTCATGCATGTCTTTCGAGATTGAAATTTCAAAGATAAAATGTAAAAATTACAAGAATGCGTAAGCTGGTTTCAACTAACAAAAAAAAGGGACAAAATCGTTGGCAAAAGAAGTTATCTCATGAAAAGAGTGTCAGAGTTGAAAAATTATTGTAAAAACTGTAACAATTGTTACTCTTGTTTAATTAAGGGTATTATAAACCTAATTTTCGTTTAATCATGTTTTTTAAAGAACTAACGAAAGGAGTGTGTAAATAACATCAACTCTTTTTACTGCAAACTAAGTTTACTTAATATCATTTGCAAATATTAAGAAGTACAAATTCTTGACTTGCTCCTTAAAATAAAGTTTTATTTTAATCGTAGTTGAAGAAGTACGGATATAGTTAAGGGAGGTATGCGACATTCGGAAGAAAAAAAGTCGTGTGATAGAGATAGTTTTAAACAGAACGAATTAGTTCTTTTAATTGAAATGCTGACAATATCATTACAGCATTTTGGTTAACAAGTGCCATGAAAAAAGGTTCTGAACTTAAGATATGGATTTTAATATATTTTCCTATTTACATACCTCCTTGATCTCCACACCGTTTTAATATTCTGTAAAGCATAAAATGAAATAATGTTGAATAAAAAAATAGATTTCAAATGAAATATTTTATTTTCCTTAATACAGGGTATCTGTTACATTTTAGATTTTCAAATTCATAACTTTTCATGTCTAATTCCAAAAATTTTCATGATTTAACGAAGTTACTATTTTCTCCGATAAAAACAGAATAATAAATTCAAAAAGCATTATAATCACATTATATAAAATAGGTATAACCAAAACACTGCAGTAAGAACGCACTTTAATACAAAACCCCTCTATTTAAGCTTTTAGCTCAATTTCCGCTTTTGGTTTCATATTTTGTAATGTGGCAATCTTTTTCGAAAATATTTTAAATAATTCTTTAAAAATTTCACGTTCATGTAATAAGTTCATTTGAATTCGCAGCTCGCTTTATAGATTTCATTTCATGTTTTATTCTGTTTCTTCTTTATACTTAATTTTCTGATTTCGCTTGATATTTTTACTTATTGTGTTCCATTATGTTTGTAATTTTTTGTAAAATTTTTTTGAGTGCTTCTCAAACTATTGCATTGATATATTTTACTTTGGCTATATTGATACAATAATAGAAAGTACTATTTTTTTGCTGATATAATCGTGTAAGCTGATGAAAAGATTATATCTTTTATTTTCCGGATATTTTTAGAATTTTTTTTCCGGTTTCTTGCTGTTTTATTTTTTATTATTATTTTTCTTCCCCCCTTTTTATTGTTCCGTAATTTTTCCCAAGTTTTTTCTACATTTTGAACTTATTTACTTATTTTATGAGTTCTATTTACTTGCAGCTTATGCGCAATAAATGAAACTTATTATTTTTCGTAATTTTCTTCGTGTTTTTTTTGTTTTTATTTATTATGATATATATATATATATATATATATATATATATATATATATATATATATATATATATATATATATATATCAAAATGCTTTTAAAATGCCTTATAACATTTATTAAGTTTTACAATTTTATCGAAAATAAATACCGTGATTTCTATAAAATTTTGCGATTATGCATCAGAATAGCTATCTTTTTTCAGGTCCACCTTTGCTTGATCACTTTTTTTTCCTTTCCTAAGAAACTCGAAGTGCGGGGCAAAAGCATTTAACCCTACAACTCTTCATAAATTTATGATAACTTATGAAAATTTGGTTTTAATTCAAAACTGTCATACAAATTACATTAAAACAGCTTTACAAAAATAAATAATGTCAGATAAAAATTCAAAGATTCTATAATCTTGGAGAATCAAAAATAATTTATTAATTTATTTAAATTTCCTTTTTAAAGCAGATTTAAAAAAAAAAAAAAGCCCAGAAAGCAACGTGAAAAATTCTTTTGGTTGCTTAGCAACGAGAAGCACTATCTTTTCCCATCTTATTGCCATTCATTCAGTTTCTTTATGGTTGTTATAAATTATTTCCCCTTCTATGGCGAGGTAATTTGGCATATTTTTAAACCATCGCCAGATATATAAATCCCTATTGCGACCTAATTTACAACCTATTTTTTTCGAAATTTTGTCTACCCCCCTATTTTAAGGGTCAGGATTCCAAATATGTAAAAAAAAATACATGTTTATTCAGAGAAAGTACGTTTTTGTGTCTGATTTCGTAACTTAATTAATAGTTAGCACTAATTAATTAGCATATTTGAGGTCACCCCCGGGAACCATTAAGATTGACACTTAGATCGTGAAAATCCGATCATTAGAACAAAAGTTATTCAGGGTGATATCTTTTTTTTTTTGCTGACTGTACATCATTAACGAAAAGTTTTAAGTCAAAAATATTTAATTTATTTTCCTTGTAGTGATCGCTTTCATTTTAAAAAATTCGTATACTATTGTAATAAAATTTAAAGAAAAAACTGCTTTTTTATTGAGTTAGCAATCACAATCATTATGTCATAATGGATATTAATCACTTTATTTACTGAATACAGAAGAGGATTTGTGTTCATTTAATGCCATAGAAATAACAAAAACTATTCAAGCCCACCATGAAATATGATTCAATCGAGTATACGACACCAACCAACCATTTACTGATTGGGGTTATTAATAATTGTATGCTATCGCTTTTTGCACATTTAATTATTTAGTGAAAGTTAATAAAAAGAAATTTGCCATTTTTTAACACATTTTCTACTTAAAATTTATATAAACTCTTTGAGAAATAAAACATTTTTATTGATTTTTTACAGTTTAATAGAAGAGTAAAAAAGTTAATTTTGTGTTTTTCTAACAGCGAAAAGAAAACAAATGGTACCTAATTTATTTTGTGATTGTGTTTATTTCCTGAAAGAAATAATGAACTAAGAACAAAGAAGCTTCTAAATAGATCGTTTAAAAATTTGTCTTAGATTCTTTCAGTATTTTTATTTTTGATATTATTATTCCGCAGTGTCTGACTCATGATTTTTTTTAAATCTAAAAATCATTAAACTATTGTACAAAGCAAAAAAAGTGGAAAAGAAATGTATATAAACGATTCACATAAGTTTGCAATGGATTTAAAGAAATTTCATTTTTGTATATAAAAAATGTCGCACGCATGACAAGTGTTTAAGCAAAATTTGCAACCATTTTGGAAAACAGAAAAACTTATGTAGAATCAAGAAATAAATTTGCTTTATGAAAATTTTCTTTCATTTGGTTTTTATTTTCAAACTGCCCTTATTTCAAAAAATAGCCCTATCTCCCTATATGGTTTCAGTATGGTTCAGTACAGTGCCATCTATTGGCAAAACTTCAAACTATTTGTTTACGAATAATAATATTAGATCAAAATAACGCGTATTTGAAGCATCATTCGGAACTATTCAGTAAAACCAGAGCTAGGAGTCTCTGATTACGGTCAATTTTACTCTAACTACCCCGCATCGTGTTCAATCAAGTTTAAAAAAAGAAACGAAAGAAGTAAAGAAAGAAGATTCATGCTATTATTGTTTTCATTTTCCTCAAAAGAGATTTTCTTAAAAAAGCTAAAACTATGAACAAATAATATCTAAGCAGTAAAACTTTCGTAAGATGATTTAAAAACACTTAAAAAAAATTTCTTAACTGTTCTAAAACTATATTGATCATCACATTTCCTAGAATACATTATTTCTTATGCGGTAAAATATGTAACACATGAGCTATTAACACATCACAAAATTTTGCACTTTAAATTAATAAAAAATTATAATTAAATAATTTGTTTTGAAACTTTTGTGACTACATAGCTTATAAATATATATATTTTTTCAATTTTATATTAAGAACTGCTAATAATGGGCTTGAAGTAATATATAATAGTAAGCTTCACTTTCTCCCACTTTTTCTTTATTCAAACTGTTATTTTATATTTTTTCAAGCTGGTGCTTTACAAGTTGCGGAATTTAGATAAGATAACGACGCTTTACACAAAAACAACTTTCATTTAATTAGAAAGCGTTCTTAGTGTTCTCCTAAATATTTTGAAAATGTGATTTTGAATTAAATTGCTCTAAATCATTCAATTTTATAAAATATTTTAGAGTTTACGATAAATACAGTTATCTAATATTATTACTCACCTGCTAAATTTTGCTTTTTTTTCAAATTTTTTTTTCTCTTATTAATTGGGAAATAAGAATGGAAAAAATAAGAATTGAGTTGCTGTTAAGCATTAAAATATATGTGTTTTACTTACACACATTTAGTAGCGCTGAGTAAATTTATGAATTCAACAATAAAATAAGTTTCACCATAATGCATAACAGTAGAGAACAAAACACTTTATCTTAACACCTTATCAAAGAATAAAACATTCCAATCTTTATCTCTCACACTTCCCTTAAAACAAAAAGTTGATCTCAATTTTCCAAGTAAATCGTCACAATATTTCATCAAAAAATTTACTCAGGAAAAACATATATTTAAGACCATTTTTTTTGTTTTTAGCCAATTCACAGAATTTTGCAAACTTTTTAACATTTAATTTATTTGGTGAAACATCTTAACCTTTTTCGATGACATTTCGTGCGAAAATAAGTCAATTTTACCCGCGGCGATGAATTCTCATCTCTCCCAATGGCGCCTCTCCGATATGGATTTGAAGTCAGAAGAGTCAAGTCACGATCAACCATTATGCTAATTCCAAAACCATTTAAGTCGAAGAAAGTTTTGGCTCATCGTAGTTTAACCGTAGTTCTTCTAACAGTCACTTAAAGCTGTCAAGACATGGCCCCTTGGATTAAATGTATGCTGTCCTGTTTTATTTACTTATCAGGCTGGAACGAATATAACGTAAGAATCCAAATTAGCGTAAGCCGTCAAAAGATTATTTTTGCAGACATGGCTACTACGGACTCTTTACCTACTGACTTTTGCCTACAGGCTTGCACTACTAGTTGTCTTCACTGTTCTTGACACTGACAGATTTGGTAAACTTTAGGATATATAACTTTTAATGATCCTTATGCCAAGATGGTATTGATAGAAATAAACGTTTAATTATATTGAATTTTATACGAATTTTAATCAAAATGTTCTTATTAAATTTTAACGTAATATAATGATGATAAGATGGAAAAACTAATTTTGGGATTTTCTTTTAGATGAAATAATTAGTAATGTATACAAACAAAATTTAGGGGAGAGGGGAAATTTTAATGATTAACTATCTAAACTTCATTATAATTTTTTGAGGATTGACAAACCTGTCAATAGTAAGTTGCATGAAAAAAACGTCCATCCAATAAAAGACAACTTATTGAAGCTATAATTGATTCTTGGCACCATGTGATTACGAAAGATGAACTCCAAACATTCGTTCACTAGATGAAAAGACGCTGTGAAGCTATCTTAAAAAATAAGCGTTATCCTACTAAGTATTGAATGTGTAAGTATCACTTTAAAAAAATGCAAATCTAAGATAGATCTTACTATTAGTTGGATAACTTTTTTTGTGATACGGATATTGTAATACTGTATTTATTATTGAATTCTACATTAAATTACCTTCAATTTGATATATAAACGTTTGTATTTAAGTGAAAAATAATATATTCTAAAGGCACACAAAGTTAAAAAACATGAAACTTTCAAAAAATGTCCACACTTTTGGCCTCCACTGTATTTGTAAAATTGATCGAGATAGAAATCTGAGAATTGAAGAAGGAAATTGAGAATCATTGAAAGATCTTGAGAAAGATATCAACAACCAAGTAAAATCATGTTTTTTTTAAAATTGCAACATCATTAAGGAATTATGCAAATTGAACCAAACTTACATGAAACGTATAGTAAGGTAAGACGTGTAAATGATTAGAATTATAAAGCAATTGTGTATGAATAGAATCAGAAACGATTCCTTATCAACCGCTTGATCCATATATATATATGGAGCCCCAGTTGTCAAATTTCAACAATTTATTGGAAAAGGTTTCCGAGTAGTAGCAATTTCTTTTTTAAAGTACGATCCTTTGTTTATTAAAATCTGTTTAATTTTTTTTTTACACAATTTCTTGTGATGGATACAGAAGTTCGTCAGAAAACCCGCATTTTTCCAGTTCAATCTAAGTGAGGTTTTTAAATGTTAATCAAAATGCTGAAAGCTGTATTTTCTGGTTTTCTTCTTCTCTGGAAAATATTTTGCAAAAATCTGAGTAGTTGGCAGCCCTGATATATGCAAGACTGTTTCGTTATTTGAAAAACAGATGATAGTTTATAATTAAACGTAAATAAACTTCCATAAACCTTTCATATAAATAACAAAATTAAAATCCTCCCACTAGCCTTGAATGTTTTAAAACGATATTTAAAAAAAACGTCGATTTTATAATATATGAGTATTCTCTCTCAATATTATTTCTTACAGAAAATATGTTTGCACAAGAACTGTCCCATACAATTAACTAAATAAAAAAATTATAATTTGAAAAAAGAAATCTTTACTAACATTAACTTAAAGTTACTACCACTATTGAAATCCATTAAAGCCTACCTGAACCCTGTGTTATAAATTTACGAAAATACGAATGAATAGATTTCAGTAATAAATTATTTACATTTGTTTCAGAAAAAGAGCTATTGATGGATACATCATTACTGAATAAAAGAATTGTGAAAATGAACAAGGATAAAATAGCTTTACTACCAGTTTTTGTCACTTTTCAGAGTTTATTACCCAAAATACCCACTGGTCTGGACTAAAATTATTATAGTTGCAAATTTAGATATATAATCGTAAGAATCCCATGCTTATACTTTAGGTTACCTTTTCATTATTGAGGAATTTTTGTATTGTAGGAACTGCATGCATGTAGCATACCTGCCAACTTTTAACCCCTTCCATTAATGTTTTTCCCAGTGGTATTGAAATGTAATTAAAATTTCAATTTCAAGCAAAAAATTACGTTGTATTTGAAAAAGCTTTAGCTGACAATCATGATCGTAACGCATATTAATATATATGCTTAATTTTCTTAAGAATAGTGGTGATTAAAATAATTTAAAAATTAAGTTTTCAAAAGAGAAAAATGGTATAGATTTACTACCACTTTAAATATAAAAATAAAATTTTACGCCAAATGCGTAAAAGTTGACAGGTATGATGTAGTCATTAAGAATTAATATTTACTGAAAATTACGTAAGTCTTAAAATATGAACTTCAGTTTCATTTTCTTGTGAGAATTCCTCACACAACCTAGGGTAAAATCATAGTTCTCTGGTCAAAAGTAAAAATATCTACCAGTTTAAAATTGCTAAATAAGTTTTTAAATTAATAAATTTTTTGCGTTATTAATTGTCGCCTAAGTATTATTAAATTTTTATTCTATATATTCCTGGCATTAAAAGAGTGCTGGTGAATAAAATTGTTAAATGAAAAATACAACATTTAAATTTGTAGGTTAGTTCGTTACTATTAAGTAAGGAAAAGTACATATTTCAATTGTTATATTGTTAGAAATATTTATATTAAAATATTTGAATCCGAAGTCCACACATCTGACTTATTCACTGATATTTATTAATCAGGAAATAAAAGATTTAGTGATCTATGTTTAATGTAACAGAATTATTTTGTTTCAATATATATTTTTGAAATAACGAATCTGGGTTAGTTTTGCTTATACTTGCTTTATTTTTAAAAAGGATTCGGTATGGGAAAATAAAATAAGGCAAGGAATTATTAGCCGCTCCTGTTAATAAATCTATTATAAAATAAATCCGGTAACACATATTATATTTTTACCCTGCTTTCGGAAAATGTCACTTACGTCATTTATCTGCCAAGCTCTTCAAATGTGTAATACCGTATTTCTAAATAGACCCTAGTAGCAAAATAAATTCTGAACTCATGTGGCCAATATTCTCCATTCTTGGCTCAACAAGGTTACGAAGTTCCATTATTTTGCCAATATTAGACCGATATAGAACTGCTCGATTCGCCCGATGTTTTACAGCCACTATCAGGTGATGTTTACCCTTTATAGAATAATCAAATCCACTCAATATTTTGTCATAGATGTTTGCATTTTGTTTTAAGATCTGTTATACCAATGTTCGAAATTTTAAATCATGGTGATTCCTTGCATTTCTAAGAGTAGTCCGTTATTGAGAATCGGTGTACGTTTGCAATTGTTTTTAATTTGCCCCACTTTATAAAATACTATTTCCTAGTGGTACCTAAATTTAATTTATTTTTTAAATTCCTATTTGTCATTTTAATACATTTTTCCAAAAATACATATCAGAACTTCAAAGTACTATCATATGAAATACAACTTTATTTACAACTTAATCGTGACACTTTTAAAGAGTGGGCGTTAAGTTCCGATAACACGGAAAGGATCAAACTGCGGTCAAAGATATGTTTCATACTCTACTTATGCGTCTGTGCATTGAATTTAGACAAAATAGAAATTAAAAAAAACTCTATCCATTTGGTCTGGAAAAGAGCAAAGCTGTGCATATTATAAGTTTCTTCAAATTTTTTCTTTCTTTATTTGAATTCTTTTAAAATTTTGTTAAGACGTAAGTAAACCTGGGCAAATGTCTATTAGCTTTACAGAAAAGACAAGAACATAAGAATGGATTTCCGTGAATCTATTTAGGTTTTATTTCTCCATCCCTAAACAAAATTCATTATTCATGTCGGATATCAGTAAATATTTGCTTTTATCTTCAGTTTCCCTTTCAATCAATTCATCTGAAACATTTCTGCCTGAAAGCCATAATGAGCGATTTACACTAAAATCATTACTAAGATATAAAGCTTTCAGCAGGAATAAATAAAATATATTTTTATAATGAATCATTAGTTTTAGAAAACTATTGTATAACAAAGCATTAAAACTGATAGTAATCATTACTTATGAATCTCAGATTCAAAGCTTTTAGGACAAATGCTAGTTTTTTTTAATTAAGCAGCCTAATTCCTGCTTTAACTTTCTAACTAATTAAATGAACTGTTTAGATTTCAACCCTTGTAAAATAATTAATATATTTAGAAGATTCAAAAACACTTGAAAAATATATAACAAAACGGGTTGTTAAAATATGGTAATTTATTTATGAGTTTTTTTGATCGTTGCCTGTACTATGCCTACCACTACAAAAATACAATTTTAATTTACCAGAATATAAAACAATATTTACAGATAGTAACCATGATATCCTCTCATTATTATATAGTGAAAAATACCATAACTCCTCACATAACCTTTAAAATATGCACTACTTATTTTACAAAGTTTTTCACCCATAAAATACATTTACTTTTCTTTATTTTCGTAAGATATTTTTCATTTGAAAAAAGTATTAAAAATATATTATAAAGGAGAAGTTAGATTGTGTTATTCAAGCTTTCAGCAGTCGATTTTGTGAAGTTATCTATTATTACAATTGCGATGTTAGTAATCTATTCTAGTCATGTAAATGCGGTAAATAGCAGTGTATTAGTCGACTCTTCACCCATCACCTCCTACATCAAAAAGCCTCCACACGGTCTTTTACAAGTAGTCCGCACAGACTATTAAAAAAGTGAACCAGTTGTGCGCAGGAAACCTAAACCTTTTTTAAAAGTAATTCAGAGAAATTTATCATATATATTTGAGAATTGAATCTGTAGTGGTTGACAAGTGAGTAAAGCAAACCAATAATATTCATTAAAAAAAACAAATTTTTAATCATATATTTGCTACCAATTTCTTTTTTTAACTTGATTTTGTATTAAATGACTCATTCATACTGGTCTGATCGGACTACCCATAAAAAACCATGTAGAGGCTATCCCAATTGCTACGAAAATCAGCGGGTCAACTCATACACCAGCAATGAAGGTAGACTCTCTTTGATAATGTAATATAGAAGCATTATAAACAATAAGATAGATATAAATAACTCTGTAACAGTTTACTTTCATCAAAAACTATTTTTAATATCTCATACCCAAGTAATACTGAATTTTCGCTCATAGTATTTTCTTCACATACATCACAGCATTTGTTAAGCTCCTTGATTTGAGGGCAAATGTGTCATATCCAGAGAAAACAGTGAGAATTTTTTTTAACTAGCTGTAATTTCCTAGATTCAATATCTTTTTATTGCTTTTTAAATTTAGACATTTTTATATTTGGTTTTTTAGCAGTCGAGATTTACGCTTGACATAGTAGAAATTTGCTATCTCATAATAAGAGATAAGGGGTCGACTTATACACCAGGTTATAGCGGTATCTAAATAGATAAATACAGGGTATCTCAGTTAAAAGTTTCAGAACTTCAAAGAGAAATAGACGACTCGAAATCACAAAGTAATGCAGGATTTGAAATGCTTTCTTTGATTCTATACCCCAGGCTCCTCTCGAATTTTTTCAAAAGGGAAAATTTCTGATGACCCAGGATTATTCCAAAATATTCAGAGTTAACCGTTGTTGTAAGGTATGATAGAAAATTGTTGGATTACAGTGGAAGTGGAGAATCGGTTCGAACACTTTAGTTGACCCATTTTCTTTTTGTTTCTTTTTTATACTGTAAAAAATATTTGTAATAGCTGCAGTTACAAAACATGTTTTTAATAGAAAAAAAACTGTTTGAAGTTAAATACAGAATTTTTCTGTTCCAAATCAATAACCGATAACTGGAAATAATTCCGGTTTTTTTTACGAAATTTGCCATGTTTGTGACGTTCTGAAGTTGTTTTTCACAAAACATTTTCTCTCTGTGAACAGTTATAATCATAAACGGATTTCAACTGTTAATTCAAATTCTTATTTTTACCATGCAGCTTTGCTTACTTTAAGCGAACTTCTTTTTCATCTCACTTTACAATTATATTTTGTACTTATAAAAATTATTTTATGGCTTTTAACGACGAGTGAATAAAATTGCGATTACACTTAATTGTCAAATTGATACTCTACTTGATTATTATCTCCTTTTAGATATAAATTTTCCGTAAGTTAAATTTTCAAACATTTTTATAATTGCGGACCAATATAGTTTTAAACGTTTTTACACTTTATGATTTTAATAGATAAGACTTTTAAGCTGAAGTAATTTTTTTCTACTAACAGTAGAGCTGTCGATGGAGAGAGATTGTTCGCCTAACTCACGCATTGTTGTTTTATAGAGTATTTTTTTAGTTAAAAACACAGAGTTTTTTTTAAAAAATGTAATTTTGCTAAATAAATTTTTTTTTTCTTAAATAACAGAGGATTTTTTTTTTGTTAAAATTCCAAAGTTTATTTGTTAAAATAACAGTCTTATCTATTTGAAAACATTCATCCGTTTTTAAATAACGATATTTTTCCGTAAAATAAATGGCCTTATGCATGCAAACAAGTTAACAGTTTTTTCCCAGTAAATTTAAATTATTATTTTGCAGTGTAAATGATCTAATTCTTTATGATATTTAGGTATCTTTATAATACTTATGATATGTCCGTATGATATTTATAATACCAATGCTTCAAAAAAGCATTTTCCCCCTCCATTTCTGTTTGAGTTCGAGTTTTCCGGACCCCATTTAGAAATTTTGAAGATTTAATTCAAACACCTGTGTAAACATATGCAGCTAATTTTTTTATCTACCACAAATTCAATCTTTATATGAAAAGGACTCTGTATATTTAGCAAATTCTCTAAGAAGTTTTTCTAGTGAGAACTTTTTAAAATATATATTCGGTGCAATCGTATTTTATTAACTTAATAGGGATCGAAAAATTTTTGAATAGTAGAGCTCGCAATTTTTACCTGTCATAAAAAATAAAATTTTCTAAAAAATACGTAGTTTATTAATTATTTTTGAATGAATGAGCTTTACAATTGTGTTAAAATGTATCATTTTCTATCGCTTAAACAGTTCCGGATTACAGCAAAATAAAAAAAAAGTTTTCGGCCACTTTTTTGACATGAATTATGAGACCAAATTTTTTAGATAGTGTCAATTCTTACTTCAAGAGAAAAGCATCCATATCAGTAAAAAACATAACGTATTTAATGAGACGAAATACGTTTTTATGCAGAACTTCATATCTTAAAATATCATTTATTTAATTTATTATAAATAATAAACTACTTAATAAGCAAATTTAAGGTTATACCTACGAAACGTCAAAATTTTTAGTATATAAAAATTTGGTTATTTGCTCAAAAAGTATTCACGTTTTCAGTTTTTTATTTTGCTCACTGCATAATTTATTTTTGCTACAAAATCTCGGCAACAAATCAATTTTATTCTTACATAAAATAAATAATTTCAATGATGCACCTTTATCATATTTCCCCTTCCTAAAGTGTCTATTCATTTAAATACAGTTTTCAACATTCGTTTTTGAGACAAGTTCAAATGTTCCTGAAAATTTTAATGTAGGGAAAATTATATTTAATACTCAGTAGGGGGGAGTGGGGTCAATTGTAACAGGGTATCATTGTAACATAGCAAAAATTTCGAGTGTTAGGTTCTAGATTTGGTTCCTAGGTGGCGCACAATGTGTATTTAATAAATCTACATGAACACTCCTGCTGGCAACCATTTTTATGTACTTTTGAAAGAGTTACATCACAAAAGATATTTTCACGCTACGTAAGTACTTTTTTGGTATTAGAATAATATATTTTAACAAAGTAAATTTGTTTAAACAAATAAAAATTATTAACCGAATATGTAAGTGGACACCTTAATTAACATTTAAAAAAAATTATTAGTTTTGTTAATTAACTAGCATTGTTTTTAACAAATGAAGCTGAAATGGCGTCTTAGGGACGATTGTAACAATAAGTAAAGGGACGATTGTAAAAGTTGAAAATAAATAATCTTATGCTTGCGAACCATTACTTAACTCTTTAAGAACCACAACCACCAATAGTTTCCTATATCATTTATATTATGTTGCATGCGCATTATTTTATTTGTCACCTTTCACAGCATAAATTAAAATTTTTAACCCCTTAAAGTTAAAAGTTTAACCCTTTAGGTCTTAGCTCATTATTATTTTTACTCCTAAAATATCACTACTATTTTGATCAATAAAAAAATATATCACAACTATGATAATATGTATAATTAACTATGTTTCAGTTGAATTTATGAACTATTACAATTGACCTCGTAAGTGAGGACAATTTTAACAAGTGCACGACTGTCAAAAATTGTTAATAACTTATATAATAACATTTAAAATAAGGTATTTTTTTCTAGTAGAGGATAGTCTACTTTACTCGTCTGTCAATTAATACTAATAATATATTGAATTTTTTGTTAGTCAAAAATAGTTAAGTAAAAAATTTTACGATTCATCCCACTCTCCCCTACTTGTATTTCATTTTACACAAAGTGGTCAAAATGCCAATGGCAAAGAAAGCAAAATTTTGTTGTATTTATTTACTGTAGAAAAGCTTAGTGAAAGCCTTCAAGAGATTACTCATAAAACTTTCAGACTTTTCTAGATAAGCTTATTCCCGTCTGATATCCTAAAAGGCTTTCGAAAACGGTTGCATTTGCGACTTTAAAGTGTTTCTAAGCTCAAAAGCACAAAGTGGTCAAAATGCCAATGGCAAAGAAAGCAAAATTTTGTTGTATTTATTTACTGTAGAAAAGCTTAGTGAAAGCCTTCAAGAGATTACTCATAAAACTTTCAGACTTTTCTAGATAAGCTTATTCCCGTCTGATATCCTAAAAGGCTTTCGAAAACGGTTGCATTTGCGACTTTAAAGTGTTTCTAAGCTCAATCCTATGAGCTTACTTAATACTTTTTTACGTATTTTTTTTTTCAGACTGACAGCATTATATGCATTTATTTTGTATTTTAGAATGTTCGAAAAGTTTTTTTGGAAATAATGTATAAAAAACAATGTTTGATAATTTTTACATTCCGCTTTTTTTCATATTTGAAGTGCTTTCTATCTCTCCTGGTTTTCTTGAATTCATCTGTTCTTATTGGCGTAACTAAATTTATAAACCCTTCCTCAAAATTGTAAAAATATTTTTTTTAACCTTTTATTTACCATATAATTAAAAAATTATTAAAAATGTGAGGTCAAACTTTTTTTTAATGTTCAATTTTGCTTTATACTTTTTCATAATTTTTTTATTAGGAATCTAATTTTTGTTTGATATCTAAAAATTTTTATATTACACTACAATACTTCAAATAAAGATATTGCTCAGCCTGGTTGGTAGGGCACTGGGCCCATGACTAAGACTTCGTGGGCTCGATCCAGGGCTGGGATTCCAAACAAACGACGAGTCGAAGTTGACCTTCCCCGAGTGACGTCACACCGTCCACTGTTTTGAATTTCGGTATTCTGTACGTTGATATCAGTGGAGTAGTCTCGTGGACTGGTCTACTTCATGAGTAGAGTAGGGGTGAAGCTTCTTCCGTGCTATCAGCCAATAAAAATGCTCGAAGCATTCTGATGCAATTCACGTGCGACAAGCTGTTGAAAAAGGCATTTTGGTTCAGTATCTATTTGAGATTAAATATTGCCTTTTAAGATTTATTTGAGATTAAATATTGTAAAACTTTACTTTTATTTTATTGCACTATTACTTGATATTTACATTTATTAAATAAATTTTATATTCATCTCCGAAATGAAAAGTTTTTTTTTGTTGTTATTTTTGATAATTATAAACATTGACCTATTATATAAATTTTATTTACAAGTCTGATAATTAAAAATCTAACATGTACTATTATTATTAGTATACGTTATTGAGTTGCAATCAGATCTTTGGTTTGTTTATTCCAGTGATGGGCATCATTCACGAAAATTTTATTCATGACTAAATTTATTCAGAATAAATTTATTCTGAAAGATTTTTCATACGAAAATTTAGTCATTATTAATCATTCATTACGCAAATGTATAAAAATTTTTGAATAATGATTGATGAATAAACTCATTAGTCATGAATAATTTTTCTGAATAAAATTTTGAATAAGCAGCAAAACATGCAATCGATATGTCTTTGTCTGTAACGAGATGCAAATCATCGTTTGCTCTTAAACTTCTTATTTTAGGAATTAAACTATAAAACTAAAACAAGTATGACTATTTATTTTTATGTTATTTTAACTTACTCCTGCGTAACATACTTAGTTCTACTAAAAAGTAGGTTTATAACAGTTTAGTTTCTTAAGTTCATTTTAAAATTTTGTTCTAAGAACTATAAAACGCAATTTTTTATAGTTTTTGAAAGCAAACGATAATATTATTTTAAATTTTTAAACAAAATTTTAACTTAAAAAATTAAACGCTTTTTTGCTATGTAACCATTTCTCAAAAGTATGCATTACGTTAGACAAAAGTAAATTTTCTCAAACATTATATAAATATACTTGAAAAGGATTAACGTTTTATTTGTAGTTGTCATAATCGTAGTCAATTAGAGTATTGCGTGCCCAATTTTGTTGACCAGTGAAATTATTCAGTTATTTTTGACTAATGAATAAAGGATACTGAATAACGAATAATGAATGATTTATTCTTTATTCAAAATATTTCTGACTAATGAATAAATCTTTATTCATCATTCATTATTCATATTTTGAATAATTATTCATCATTCTTTATTCATTATTCTGAATGACAAATGCCCATCTCTAGTTTATTCTAATAGCGATTAAGAAACCAAACTTTGTTTTTCAGAATTGTATTACAAGAGTACATCGTATTGACATATCACATGTATGCTATTTTTTTTTTAAGAAATAAACTTTTAATTGCATTTAATATTATGTGGATAGTAGAAAAAAGATCCAGAAAAAATATTTACAAGTCTGATAATTAAAAATCTAATATGTACTATTATTATTAGTATATGTTATTGAGTTGCAATCAGATCTTTGGTTTGTTTATTCTTATAGCGATTAAGAAACCAAATTTTGTTTTTCAGAATTTTATCACAAGAGTACATCGTATTGGCATATCACATGTATGCTATTTTTATTATTTTTTTAAAGAAATAAACTTTTAATTGCATTTAATATTATGTGGTTAGTAGAAAAAAGATACAGGAAAAAAATTAAAATATCAGAATTTTCAAATGTAAACAGCATTCTTGCTACTAACTTCTAACCACTTTATATTGCTAAACAGATGGTTTTCACTTTGCCTTTTGAAAATTACGAACTTTCTTTATTATGACTTAATAGAGGTAAGTGCAGGCTTTTTTTTCATTTAAGAAGGTAATATTTATATCACTTTATTTGTGTTGATGATAAAAGAAAGTATAATTTGCAATTTGGCGTAACTACCACTACGAATATTAAACATCAATTCACTGGTATATAAGTCATGCTAACTTAATTCGATCACGAGATATCTTCCGATATATGAAGGTTGGCATGGTCGATAACACCTCCTCCCACATGGAAGCGTTCAATGCCATTGCAACAAGTAATATTACATTGTTTTTGTATCATTATTCATAAGCAATATTACCTTAACCGTCATTTTGTTTTCTTTTTTAATCTATTTTACTGATAAAACCAAACTATGTATATAATTCAAAATACGCTATTTCCTTTCTGAAACATTTGGATAGATGGTTATTAGCCTTACGGGAAAGGCAAGAATAGAATTCATTTGGGTTTTATTTTCCCATTACTAAATAAAATTCCTTATTCATGTCACATATCGGTAAACATTTGCTTTTATCTTCAACTGTTCTCTCAATCAATTCGTCTGAAACATTTCAGCCTGAAAGCCGTAATGAGTGATTTAAACTGAAATCATTTGCTGAAAAATAAAGGCTTCAGCAGTAATGAATAAAATATCTATTCATAATGAATCATTATAGTTTAAGAAAACTATTGTATAATAAAGCATTAAAACTGATAGTAATCATTACTTACGAATCGAGACTTTAAAACTTTTAGGACAAATGATTTTTCAATTCAGAAACCTAGTTGCTGCTTCAACATTTTAACTAATTGAGCTGCTTAAATTCTATTGCTTATGAATTAAATATTATAGTTAATATTATGAGTTTCAAAAGCTTTAGAAAAAAATTTAACAAAACTGGTTGTGAAAATATTGTAATTTATTTATGTGCTTCTCTTATAATTTTCAGATAATTCTATATAGAAACTTTTGAATCATGGATATTTATGCATGATTCAAAAGCATTAAATCTATTGTAATGCACTGCGTATTTTTCTCCTCATTTTTCCCCAAGTTTTTCTCTCAGGAAATACTTTAACTGTTATTTATCTTCATAAGATATTTTTCATGCGAAAGAGGTAATATAATTATATGATGGTGAAGCTAGATTGCATGATGGTTTTCGTCAAAATTATTTGAAGATATATTTGTTATTAGAATCTAAACAGCAGTGTATAAGACAACTTTTCAAATCTATTTCCAAATCTTACGAAAATCAAGGAGTCAAATGAAGCTAATGAAGTTAGATAGCATTGTGTAAGATATGGATAACTCTGATCTAGATTTGGGTAAATCAGTATTACTATACCTCTTCCAAAAATTATTTTTTATACGTTATATACTATTAATTTTACATTTTCTCTTATCATATTTTCTTTACATGCATTGCAGCACTTATGAATGTATCTTTATTTGAAGGCAAATGCATCATACATCGAGAAAACAATATATTTTTTTAACTAGTTGTAATTTCGCAGGTTTATTATACATTTTTTTCAATTTTTAAAATTTGAAATTTTTATGTTTGTTTCTTTCGGAGGTTGACATTCTTTCCCGACGTACTAGAAATTTGCCATCGCCTAATAAGAGATTGGGGGCGACTTATACACCGGGATATAGTGGTTTCTGTTAGATCTGTACAAGGTATCTCACAAGGGAAACTAGGAAAGTGTGACTCGCCAATTTTGAAATAAACTAGTGGGATGTATGCCTTATGAGGAATAATTTTAGGGGGCAACATTCGTTTCGGCCCATAGAAGGTCTTGTGAGAGATAAAAAATCATTCAATATATGGAAATATCAGTATTTTATTACTTCAATGCAGACTATTAGTTATTGTAATTGTCTCATACTCCAATTAATTTGTAATTAATTGGATAATTAATTACTTTCACGTACAATATAATGCATATTTATTGTTAAAATTGATTTTGAAAATTTTATGTATCTGCAGTTTTTCAGAAAAACCTGTTAGGTTAATTTGAAAAGAAAAAAAATTGACATCAAATTTTTGTAATTTTTTTTTTTCAAAAAACTTTCCAAATTAATTGGAGTATGTAATTGCAAATCAATTAATTAATTAATAATTTCTAATTAATTTATTAATTAAAAATTAATTAATTACAAATTAATTGGATTATGAGACAATTACAATAACTAATAGTCTGCATTGAACTAATAAAATACCGATTTTTCCATATATTGAATTTTTTTTTATCTCTCACAAGATCTTCTATGGGCCGAAACGAATGTTGCCCCCTAAAATTGTTCCGCATAAGGCATACATCCCACTAGTTTATTTCAAAATTGGCGAGTCACACTTCCCTAGTTTCCCTTGTCAGTGAAACATTCTCAGTGAGCAATGCAGAATTTGAATTTGCTTTTCTGTATTCTGTCCCCCAAACTCATCTCGAATTTGTCCAGTAGGAGAAATTCCTGTCGAGTCTGAATTATTCCAGAATATTCGGAAGTTTTAAGGTTAGCCATAGTTGTAAGGTCTGTACTGAAATCGGGGGGCAGAAACTTCAAACTACTTTATGTGTCCTATGATTTTCTTCCTTTTGAATATGGTCTGTTTCTGTATTCATTACCTCTTCAGGAAGACATTTCCATCCTGCACTGCTATGGGATTTCGAGTAGTCAGGATGAACTTTTTTCCTTTTAGAGGATCTGAAATGTTTAATAATAAAAATGGATTGCTACTTTGTTGTCTAACACAAATTTAATATTTAAGTAGAAGGAATCTGTAGATTTGGCGAATTCCTTCACTCTTTTTGGTGCAGTGTAACCAGTCTTGCAAATTAATTTAATCAATGTCACGAACCAATTAAAAAGTAAAACTGATTGCTACTAAACGTTTAGCAACCACAATTCTTTAAACAACAAGGAGTTAGAGCATGTTATTTGCTTTAAAATATTTTGTCTTTTAAAGCAACCTCAACGACTGCTAACCATAATGAATTCTTGCAAAGACTATACGTTTTATGATGAATGGGAAAGGGGCCACTTCGCTGCCCAGGTACCCAGCTCGAACCACAACACTAGACTAGGAAATCATTTTGTCTAAAATCGCACTTGCTAATGTCCTGCTGAACTAACATTTCTAATCGAAATTTGTTATTCCGGAAACGGTTAAGAAGTTTGAGCTTTCTAAGACAAGACTACCTTGCAACCGAATTTAATTAATTTGATAAAAATCAAAAGACTTTTGAATTACAGAGCTCATAAATTTTTGCATGCTGGAAAATTAAAAAAAGAATAAGTATTGCGAAAATTATCTTTGAATAAATGAGTAAAACAATTGTGTTCAAAATTCTGGACATTTTTATTCGCTTAAATATTTACGAGGATTCATTAGTAAAACAAGTTCAAATCCTATGATATGTTCATAAAAATTTAAAAAATATAAGAAAATTTATATTTATCACTCAGTATTTTACACAAAATGGCCAAAAATTCAATGGTAAAGGAAGCCAAAAATTTTATTCTATTTTTTACTGCAGAAAAACTTAGCGAAAGCTTAAAAGAGATTATTAGTAAAACATTCAGACTTTTTTAAGATAAGCCTTTTCCCGACAGATATATTAAATTCTTTTGAAAACGGTTATAATAAAACCGTTAGCCCTTACTAAAATGTTTAGAAATATATTTTTTTAATTTTTTATTTACAAAGTTATTAAAAAAAATTATCAAAGAAATGCAAAAAAAAATTTTTTTACTATTCAATTTTTTTTTTCTAATTTATCATATAAAATTTTATTTGGAATCTTCACTACATTATAAAACTTTAAATAAAGTGAATCATTTAATAATTTTTTTATAGCTAGTTGAAAATGTTAATGAGATAAGCCTATTCCCGATAAAAAAATTTGAGTGACTTATTTGTAAAATTGATCGAGATAGAAATCAGAGAATTGAGATAAAAAATTGAAAATCTTTAAAAGATCCTGAGAGAGATATCAACAACCAAGTAAAATCATGTTTTTTAAAATTACAACAACATTAAGGAATTATACAAATTGAAAAAAACTTACATGAAACGTATAGTAAGGTAAGACGTGTAAAAGATTAGAATTATAAAGCAATTGTGGAAGAATAGGATCAAAAACGACTCCTTATCAACCGCTTGATCCATGTATATATATATATATATATATATATATATATATATATATATATATATATATATATATATATATATATATATATATATATATATATATATATATATATATATATATATATGTAATAAGCGAGACAACAGCCTCTATGTTATCCCGCCAGATGTCGCTCTCAGGAACAGGAATGTATTGGAACTTTCTCGATGTAAATGAAGAGAGTTAGGCAGTTGATGTGTAGTTTCTAAGTGAAACTGGTTGTTTTTAGGTAAAACCTGAAACCTGTGTGGTTTGAACCTAAGTGGTTAGAGTCTATGTGACTCATGTTATTATTGAGGAATAAATATTATTGTTATTGTTATTGATCATATGGTTGATTGAATTAGTTGATGATAACCAACATCATCGCATTATGGTGTAGTTTGAAGTAACTCGGCATAGATACCTGACATAATGGTGTCAGAAGTGTGAGTTGTAATTGGATAAAGGAAAATCACGAACCTGTGAGTACTATATTTTTTTTACTATTATTCTGTGTGAATTATAGAGTAAAATAAAATAATGACTTTTCTGTCGAGAGCTAGAAAGGAGGACTTGATTAAATTAGCTGAGGAATTAACTGTTGATGTGCCCCCTGCAGCAAAAATTATAGAAATAATTAAATGTATAACTTCATGTAAAGAATATAACGAGGAGGTAACGAAAAACCTCTTAGAAACAATTGTTTCCGAAAGACTAGAAAAAGAAAGATTAGCTAATGAAAAAGAAAGATTAGCGCAAGAAATTCAACTTGAGAAATTAAAATCGGATAATTTAAATAAACAAAATGGAACTCATGTAACTACCACAGACACATTTAAATCTAGTGATTTATCTAAATTAATCAAAAGTTTTGATGCTAATGAAACAGATATAAGCACATATTTGTTATTGTTTGAACGCCAAGCTACGAGAATAAACATAGATAAAAAAGAATTCGTTACTTATTTAATGGGACTTTTACCGCTTAGTATCGTCCAAATTATAGCTCAAGAGCCAGAAGAATCCACTTCGAACTATGATTACGTAAAAACTTTGTTATTGAAACGTTTTAAACTTTCCCCGGAACAATTTAGACAAAAATTTATTTACCACAAAAAAGAACAGAATGTTTCTTGGCGAGATTTCGCTTATGAACTACAACATTATTTCGAAGAATGGATAACCGGCATCAAAATTACAGATTTTAAAAGTCTTAAAGAACTAATGATAGTGGATCAATTGAAACGAAAATTGCCGTCGGAAATTCGTGATCATTTTATAGATGATTTACATAAGATCATTGAACTGAAACCTTTCATAGAGCAATTAGAAACATATGAAACCGCAAGAATCCGAGTAAACAAAAGTGATAATAAATTTAAAAAAAACTACCTCCCACCAAAACAAAACAAAGATCTCTCAGCCTCCTCTCAAGCTCCAGCTTTCAATATCAATGCATCATGTTTTTACCCTACCAAAAATAAATTTTTGAATACGAAATGCTATACATGTAATAAGTACGGCCATATAAGTATAAATTGTGATAAAAATGTGGTTAAATGTAGACATTGTAATAAAACTGGCCATAAAAGCAATGAATGCTCAGAAAAGAAAGTACTTCATCACAGTGTTCAAAATACAAGAATTTTGAAACAAATATTCATTTTTAATTATGAAATTTCAGCAGTTTGTGACACTGGTTCAGAAATTAGTATGTGTAGCCCTTCACTCTTTCAAAAGTTAGGGTATATTCCTCTTAAACCCCCCGCTATTGTTGTAACAGGTATCAGTTCAGAACAAATTTCCCCCCTTGGATATTTTAATGCGGATGTAAGCATTGATAATTTTGTTTTAAATGCTAATATTTATGTAGTAGAAAACATGCAATTTGATTTTATTTTGGGAATGGATATTTTAAGTTGCTTAGACATTCATTTTTCTAACGGTCAACTTACTGTTCAAAATTCTATGCAACCGAAAGCGAGGAAGGAAAGAAGGTTTCTTAAACCCGATTCCTAAAGAAGATGTACCTTTAAGTACATACCATGTTGACTTTATAGGTCCATTGCCTTCAACAAAAAAGAAATATCAGCACATTTTTTCTGTGATTGATGGTTTTTCGAAATTTGTATGGCTTTACCCCGTAAAAAATGTAAGTGCTCAAGCAGCTTTAGAGAAATTGAGGTTACAACAGACAACTTTTAGTAATCCTTCCAGAATTATATCAGACCGTGGTGGTGCATATGTGTCTAAAGAATTTGAGGACTATTGTCAAGAAGAAGATATTCAACATATTCTTATTACTGCCGGAGTACCTCGTGGAAATGGCCAAGTAGAGAGATTGCACGAAACTCTTATCCCTATTCTCTCAAAGTTATCCATCGAAAATCCAATGGACTGGTATAAGCACGTAAACGATGTTCAGCGATTTATTAATAGTACAGTTTCCACCAGTACAAACAAAACACCTTTTCAACTTATGTTAGGAATACCCATGAAAAATAAAGAAGATTTACGGATTAAAGAAATTCTAACAGACGAATATGAAAACTACTTTATGAAACAACGAGAAGATCTTAGAAGTGATGCACAGCGACGAATTATGGAAATTCAACAGCAGAATAAATCAACCCACAACAGAAAATGTAAACAACCCCGCAAGTACAGAAAAGATGACTTAGTGGCGATTCAAAGAACACAATTTGGAACTGGTTTAAAATTGCGTCCCAAGTTTCATGGTCCTTACAAGATTGTTAAAGTGAAATCCAATGACCGATACGAAGTAGAAAAAGTTGGGCAACATGAAGGTCCTAACTTAACAACCACTGCTGTAGACTATATGAAGCCATGGACAAATTAGTGCATATTTACTGATGGGACGATGCAGCTTTGATTTTTTTTTCTTCAAAAAATTGCTATGTATTTGTTATGTTTGTTTTGTATACTGCTTTGTTTTTTTTTCTCTTTTCAGATTTTTTTTAGTCATTCTGTTTCGAGGACGAAACCCGTCAAAATGGCCGAGAATGTAATAAGCGAGACAACAGCCTCTATGTTATCCCGCCAGATGTCGCTCTCAGGAACAGGAATGTATTGGAACTTTCTCGATGTAAATGAAGAGAGTTAGGCAGTTGATGTGTAGTTTCTAAGTGAAACTGGTTGTTTTTAGGTAAAACCTGAAACCTGTGTGGTTTGAACCTAAGTGGTTAGAGTCTATGTGACTCATGTTATTATTGAGGAATAAATATTATTGTTATTGTTATTGATCATATGGTTGATTGAATTAGTTGATGATAACCAACATCATCGCATTATGGTGTAGTTTGAAGTAACTCGGCATAGATACCTGACATATATATATATATATATATATATATATATATATATATATATATATATATATATATATATATATATATATATATATATATATATATATATATATATATATATATATATATATATATATATATATATATATATATAATGGAGACCCAGCTGTCAAATTTCAACAATTTATTGGAAAAGGTTTCCGAGTAGTAGCAATTTCTTTTTTAAAGTACGATCCTCTGTTTATTAATATCTGATTAATTTTTTTTACACAATTTCTTGTGATGGATACAGAAGTTCGTAAGAAAACCAACGCCTCCTATAACTCAAAGCCTCCACACGGTTTTTTAAAGGTAGTCCAATCAGACCACTGTGAAGGATATCCACTTTCTGAACGAGTCACTTAATACAAAATCTAGTTAAAATAAGAAAGTGGCAGCAAATATATGACTAAAAATCTGTTTTATTTATGAATATTATTGGTTAGCCTTTATTCACTTCACCACTAAAACAGATTCTATTAGTAATATAATTTGACTGCAATTTCTTATTATAAATAGATTTTGGATTAAGTGCTCGTCAGAACGTGGTATCACTTTAACAGTGTCTGCGCTGACTACTTCTAAAAAACCGTGTGGAGGCTTTTTGATGTAGGAAGTGATGAAGAAAACCCACATTTTTCCAGTTAATTCTACGTGAGGTTTCTAAATGTTAATCAAAATGCTGAAAGCTGTAGTTTCTGGTTGTCTTCTTCTCTATAAAATATTTTGCAAAAAGCTGAGTAGTTGGCAGCCCTGATGTATGCAAGACTGCTTCGTTATTTGAAAAACAGATATTTTATAATTAAACGTAAATAAACTTCCAAAAACCTTTCATATAAATAACGAAATGTAAATCCTCCCATTAGCTTTGAATGTTTTAACTAAGGAATTGTTACTAAGTAAAGGAATTGTGAAAATGATCTGGGATAAAATAGCTTAACTACCAGTTTTTGTCATATTTCAGTGTTTATTACCCAAAATACCCACGGGTCTTGTAAAATAATTATAGTGGCAAATTTACATATATAATCGTAAGAATCTCTAGGTTACCTTTTTATTATTTAGGGACTTTGTATGCTAGGAACTGCGAGCATGTACTCATTGAGAAATAATATTTAGCGATAATTAATTGGGTCTTAAAATATGGACTTCAGTTTCATTTTCTTGTGAGAATTCCTCACACAATCTTGGGTTAAATCATAGTTCTCTGGTCAAAAGTAAAAATATCTACCAGTTTAAAATTGCTAAATAACTTATTTAATAAATAAATTTTCTCTTGACATCAGCTTATGTAATTACCATAAATGAATTAATTGTATGTATTCCTGGCATTAAAAGTGTGCTGGTGAATAAAATTTTTTAATGAAAAAAAAATATTTAAATTTGCATATTACTCGTAGTTCCTTACTATTAAGTAAATAAATTTAGATATTTCAAGTCTTATATTGTTAGAAATATATATATTAAAATATTTGAATGCGAAGTCCATATACCTGACTTATTCAGTGATATTTACTAATCAGGAAATAAAAGGTTAAGTGGTCTATGCTTAATGTAACAGAATTATTGTGTTTCAATATATAATTTTGACAAAACGATTCCGTGTTAGTTTTAAGTGTACTTGCTTAACTTTTAAAAAGGATTCGTTATGGGAAAACAAAATAAGGCAAGGAATTATTAGCCGCTCCTGTTAATAAATTTATTATAAAATAAATCGGGGAACTTATTATCTTTTTACCCTGCTTTCGGAAAATGTCACTTACGTCATTTATCTACCAAGCTCTTCAAATGTGTAATATCGTATTTCTAAATAGACCCTAGTAGCAAAATAAATTGGGAATTCATGTGGCCAATATTCTCCATTCTTGGCTCAACAAGGTTTTAAAGTTCCATTATTTTGCCAATATTGGACTGATATAGAACTGTTCCATTTGCCCGATATTTTACTGCCACTATCAAGTGGTGTTTACCCTTTATGGAATAATCAAATTCACTCAATATTTTATCATAGAAGTTTGCATTTTGTTTTGAGATCTGTTGAACCATTGTTCGAATTTTTAAATCATAGTGAATCCTTGCATTTTTAAGAATAGTTCATTAATGAAAATCGGTGAACATTTGCATACTTTCTAATTTACCCCGCTTTGTAAAATACTATTTTCTAGTGGTTACAAAATTTAATTTATTTTTAAATTCTTATTTGTCATTTTAAGACATTTTTCCAAAACTACATATCAGAACTTCAAAATATCATATGAAATACAACTTTATTTACAACTTTATCGTGACACTTTTAAAGAGTAGGCGTTAATACTCTTATTCTATAAATTTTATTATTTAATTCGTCACCAAATTATTAAAACTTTTCCAATAACGAGGCACCTGGCATCCCTGTGTCTAGAATCAAAAGATTTTACATTTCCAGTTACCTTGTAATAAGTTTATACTGGCAATACTGTACCACAAAGGAATAAACGCAAATAGTAACCTTCATTACTTTACAGAGATGCCAACTTGCTTCGGACAACGAATAAATATTTTCGAGTGGTAGTTTAATAATTGTGATTCCTCGTTTCATAAATAATTTATTTTATTAGGTTTTTATCCACCACTATTTCTAAATATTTCAAATGCTTATATAATTCGCCACTTTGTTACATATAAGTCATGCTGAACTTTTTAAAGGGTAAGCAATATTAATCAAATATTTGTAAATTTTAGTTTGCAATTAACTGTTTTTTAAAATATTTTGAAGTGTCCAACATAACCTAATCGTTTAAATGCAATTAGTTTTACGCTTCTAGTGGTTTGTAACTGTCGTTCAATCAGTGTTGCCAGACTGACTACACGGCACTTGTCAATATTAAATCATTTCATCTATATTAACACTTTCATGTCCGGTGACACCAACGTTTTGTCAAGTGAAAACCAAACGTTAGCTGCCGGTGACAACACATAGATGTCTCGCGTTGCAACCTGACATTCATGTGACATTTTGTCAAGGGACAATAGAGTACAGGGATGCTAACTGCTCCTCTCTCTGGAATGGTTTTAAAAAAGTGGTAGCAAATTATATAGTAAAATTCGTTAAAAAAATAGTTACGCCTACTTTTTAATATAGTAACCAGTAGTTTGATACTTTAACGATGTACTTATAATTTTTGATAGAGGTGAAAAAATTACTTATAATGAAAAATACTAAACTAAAAGTAACTTAAATTTCGCTACCACTAGAAAATACTATTTTACAAAGCGGAGCAAGTTACACGGTACCGGTCACATGGTAAACTTATCACTAAATATATGCGGATCTCATAATGTTAACTATCGTAAGTTATTGTTTTAACATTGAAAGAGTAAGTAAACTCTTTATCTTCTCTTTTGAATTCCAGAATTTACAAATTGAGTTTAGCAAGTTGAATGCCACGCTAATTTTACATGGCTTTCCCGTCTGGTCACAAAAGTAAGTAACTACAAACTAAATTTGCAAATATGAGATAGATTTTGCTAGTAGATGTTGAAGTATCGTTGTCCAGGCAGGTGAGGCATAGGTAAGTATTGGGCGAATCATTGCTGTATATAGTAGCTTCTTTAGTTTAAGTGACATATTCTGATTATATATTAATGGTTGTATGGCTATTATTGCTGCATTTGCTTTATATATTGTGCTTTTGATATGATCATTCCAGGTGAGTTTGCTATTGATTTTAAGGGCAAGATAATTTGCTTTTTTAACTATTGGTATTGGTATATTGAACATTTTTGGTTCATGGCATGAGACATCTCTTTATCTTTATTTAAATCAAGCTGGGTGCCTGGGCCGCGCAGCGGCCCCTAACCCATACATCATGAAATAATTTACATTGTCTGAAAACATTTTATATTATGCAACATTGTGGTGGCAAGATTAAAAAGACAGGAAATAAGAAAAAAAAACATGACACATCTTCTTTCTTTATTTATTTAAGCAAAACTGGGTGCCTAGGCCGAGCAGCAGCCCCTACCCCATTCATCATGAAAATTATATACAGTGAATAAAACATTTTGAATTATGTAACAATGTAGTAACATTATAATAAAGTAACCATGATTAGAAGTATGTACAAACTTGATCGGAGATTTACATTAATTGCCATACTGTATTGCAATTAATGTAAATCGCCAACTTTTACGCATTTGGCGTAAAATTTTATTTCTGTATTTAAAGTGGTAGTAAAATGTATGCTTCCTTGCATTTATAAACTTAATTTATAACCTTTTTGCTCCACCACTATTTTTAAAAAAATTAATCATTTATATTAATATGTAATACTGTTTTGATAATTCGCATAAGCTAGTTCAAAATACTGTGTATGTTTCTGCCTAAAATTGTAATTTAAATTCTATTTTGCTACCACTGGGGAAAATCATCTTCAAAATGATTAAAAGTTGGTAGGTATGCATACATGACACATCTCAAAAAAGTAATGAATTATATAAGCCTACGAATTGTTTAGAAATAGTGGTGTATCAAAACCTAGTAAATTGAATTTATTAAACCAAGAATCACAATAATTAAGTCAATTTTGAAAACATTTTCGGCAATTCCATAAAAGAGTGTAAATTTTATAGTTCTAATATAATGTTACACGGTGTCAGCCAGTTGTTTTTCGCGGCCTATGTGAAAGGTCAGTGTCAGCAAGCGATGCAGACGCAGCCTAAATGTAATTTCAGTGTCAGCCAAGGGTGGTTGACGCGGCCTAAATGTAATTTCAGTGTCAGCCACCGGTAGCTGACGCGGCCTATATGGAAAGTCTAATGTCAGCCACCGATGGCTGACGCGGCGCTCAACGTGTTAATTTCTTTTTTAATGCCGTTTAATGATTTTTTTCAAAATTTTTTTTTTTTTTACAAAATCTATTTTTTTCTAAAACTCTGCTTTATTGTATTGGCCGTATTGTTGAATCAATTATTGTATTGGCCTTAAAGTGTATGTTTTACTAATTCATTTTTGGTATTTCAATGGAAATGATCTATGATTATCAAGTTGTTTCAGCATTAAGCTAAAACAACTTGATAACCACAATCCAAAACACGATTTTTTTTTCTTTCTGAAAAATATGGGTGAATGTTTATTAGCTTTACAGAAAAGACAAGAATATAAGAATAGATTTCCATGAATCGCTATTTGGTTTTTACTTCCCTATCCCTAAACAAAATTCATTATTCATGTCGGATATCAGTAAATATTTGTTTTTATCTTCAGCTGCCCTTTCAATCAATTCATCTAAAATATTTCTGCTTGAAAGCCATTATGAGTGATTTAAACTAAAATCTTTACTGAGATATAAAGGTTTAAGCTGGAATAAATAAAATATCTATTCATAATGAATCATTAGTTTTAGAAAACTATTGCGTAATAAGGCATTAAAACTGATAGTAATCATTACTTATGATTCTTTAGATTCAAAGCTTTTAGAACAAATGCTAGTTTTTTTAATCAAGCAGCCTAATTCCTGCTTTAACTTTCTAACTAATTGAAGGAACTGTTAAGATTTCAATGTGTGTAAATTAATTAATATATTTAGAAGTTTCAAAAACATTTGTGAAATATATAACAAAACGGGTTGTTGAAATATAGTAATTTATTTATGAGTTTTTTTTTTTGATCGTTTCCTGTACTGCGTCTACCACTACAAAAATACAATTTTAATTTACCAGAATATAAAACAATCTTTCAGTCAAAAACCGTGGTATCCTTTCATTATTATATAGTGAAAAATACCATAACTCCTTCTATAATCTTTAAAATATGCACTATTTATTCTTAAAAGTTTTTCACCCATAAAATATGTACATTTACTTTTCCTTATCTTCGTAAGATATTTTTCATTTGAAAAAAGTATTAAAAATATATAACGGAGAAGTTAGATTGTGTTATTAAAGTTTTCAGCAGTCGATTTTGTGACGTTATCCATACCTGCTAACTCTTCCGGATTTTCCGGAAGATTTTATTTTCATATTTAAAGTGGTAGCAATACTCGGGTTATTCCAATTAACTTTTTGAATTATAATGATAATTATAAATGAGTTTGGCCACCACTACATATAAATAATTATAATAAATATATGAAAGAATAATAGTTAATGCTTAAGCGAATTTCTACGGGATCAAAATATAAATATATTCTTGAGTCAGATTGTTTTTCGTTTGTTGTTTTACAACCACTCTGAAAATCCATTCTCGGAAAGAGTGAAAGTTGGCAGGTATGCGTTATCTATTATTACAATTGCGATATTCGTAATCGATTCTAGCTCCTTGATTTGAGGGCAAATGTGTCATATCCAGAGAAAACAGTGAGAATTTTTTTTAACTTGCTGTAATTTCCTAGATTCAATATCTTTTTATTGCTTTTTAATTTAAACATTTTTATATTTGGCTTTTTTTAGCGGTCGACATTTACGCTTGACATAGTAGAAATTTGCTATCTCATAATAAGAGATAAGGGGTCGACTTATAAACCAGGGTATAGCGGTTTCTAATAGATATATACAGGATATCTCAGTTAAAGGTTTCAGAACTTCAAAGAGAGGTAGACGATTCGAAATCACAAAGCAATGCAGGATTTGAAATGCTATCCTTGATTCTATATCCCAGGTTCATCTCGAATTTTTCCAGTCGGGGAAATTTCTGATGAGCCAGGATTATTCCTAAATATTCAGAGTTAACCGTAGTTGTAATGAATGAATCGAAAATCCGCGGATTACAGTGGAGAATCGGTTCGAACACTTTCGTTAATCCATTTTATTTTTGTTTCTTTTTTATACTGTCAGAGATGCCAATTGCTCCGGACACGCCAAAATAATTAAAAAAAGTGGTAAAAAACTACGAAGTAAATTTTGCAAATATTTGCTATTTCTGCTCTTTTTTTGGAAGGTTTAGCATGACTTAATTACTATATAGTGGTGAATTACATAAGCCTACAAATTATTTAAAAATAGTGGTGGATAAAAATCTACTAAATTGAATTTATTAAACCAACAATCACAATCGATAAACTACCACTTTAAAGTATATATTTGCTGTCCGGAGCAAGTTGGCATCTCTGTACTGTAAAAAATATTTGACTACAGTTACAAAAAATGTTTTTAATAGAAAAAAAAACAGTTTAAAGTTAAATACAGAATTTTTCAGTTTGAAATCAATAACCGATAACTGGAAAAAATTCCGGTTTTTTTTTACAAAATTTGCCATGTTTGTGACGTTTTGAAGCTGTTTTTCACAAAACAGTTTTTCTTTGTTAACAGTTAAAATCATAAACGAATTTCAACTGTTTATTTAAATTCTAATTTTTACCATGCAGTTTTGCTTACTTAAAGTGAACTTTTTTTTCAACTCACTTTACAACTATTTTTCATACTTGTTCTTACTCTTTAAAAATTATTTTATGGTTTTTAGCGTCGTCTGAATAAAATTGCGATTACACTTAATTGTCAAATTGATACTCTACTTGATTATTATCTCCATTAAGATATAAATTTTCGGCAAGTTAAATTTTCAAACATTTTTATAATTGCGGACCAATATAGTTTTAAACGTTTTTACACTTTATGATTTTAATAGATAAGACTTTTAAGCTGAAGTGTTTTTTTTCTTTTAACAGTAGAGCTGTCGTGGGAGAGAGATTGTTCACCTAACTTACGCATTGTTGTTTTATAGAGTATTTTTTTAGTTAAAAACACAGAGTTTTTGTTAAAAAATGTAATTTTGCTAAATAAAAAAGTTTTTTTCTAAAATAACAGAGGATTTTTTTTTTAAATTCCAAAGTTTAATTGTTAAAATAATAGTCTTATCTATTTGAAAACATTCATCCGTTTTTAAATAACGGTATTTTTCCGTGAAATAAATGGTCTTATACATGCAAACAAGTTAACAGTTTTTTTCCCAGTAAATTTAAATAATTATTTTGCAGTGTAAATGATCTAATTCTTTATGATATTTAGGTATCTTTATAATACTTATGATATGTCCGTATGAAATTTATGATATCAATGCTTCAAAAAAGCATTGTCCCCCTCCATTTTTATTTGAGTTCGAGTTTTCGGGACCCCATTTAGAAATTTTGAAGATTTAACTCAAACGCCTGTGTAAACATATGCAGCTAATTTTTTTATATACCAGAAATTCAATCTTTATATGAAAAGGACTCTGTATATTTAGCAAATTCTCTAAGAAGTTTGTCTAGTGAGAACTTTTTAAAATATGTATTCGGTGCAATCGTATTTTAATAACTTAATAGGGATCAAAAAATTTTTGAATAGTACAGCTCACAATTTTTACCTGTCATAAAAAATAAAAAATTTTAAAAAATACGTAGTTCATTAATTATCTTTGAATAAATGAGCTTTACAATTGTGTTAAAATATATCATTTTCTATCGCTTAAACAGTTCCGGATTACAGCAAAATAAAAAAAAAGTTTTCGGCCACTTTTTTGACATGAATTATGAGACCAAATTTTTTAGATAGTGTCAATTCTTACTTCAAGAGAAAAGCATCCATATCAGTAAAAAACATAACGTATTTAATTAGACGAAATACGTTTTCATGCAGAACTTCATATCTTAAAATATCATTTATTTAATTTATTATAAATAATAAACTATTTAATAAGCAAATTTAAGGTTATACCTACGAAACGTCAGAATTTTTAGTACATAAAAATTTGGTTATTTCCTCAAAAAGTATTCACGTTTTCAGTTTTTTATTTTGCTCACTGCATAATTTATTTATGCAACAAAATCTCGGCAACAAATCAATTTTATTCTTGCATAAAATAAATCATTTCAATGATGCACCTTTATCATATTTCCCCTTCCTAAAATGTCTATTCATTTAAATACAGTTTTCAACATTCGTTTTTGAAACAGTTCAAATGTTCCTGAAAATTTTTATGTAGGGAAAATTATATTTAATACTCAGGAGGGGGGACTGGGGTCAATTGTAACAGGGGGTCAATTGTAACAAAAATTTCGTCAGTGGGGTCAATTGTAACAAAAATTTCGTCAGTGGGGTCAATTGTAACAAAAATTTCGAGTGTCGGATTCTAGATTTGGTTCCTAGGTGGCTCACAAGGTGTATTTATAAATCTATATGTACACCCCTGCTGGCAACCATTTTAATGTATTTTTGAAAGAGTTACATCACAAAAGATATTTTCACGCTACGTAAGTACTTTTTTGGTATTAGAATAATATATTTTAACAAAGTAAATTTGTTTAAATAAATAAAAATTATTAACCGAATATGTAAGTGGACACCTTAATTAACATTTTTTAAAAAATTATTAGTTTTGCTAATTAACTAGCATTGTTTTTAACAAATGAAGCTGAAATGGCGTCTTAGGGACGATTGTAACAATAAGTAAAGGGACGATTGTAACAGTTGAAAATAAGTAATCTTATGCTTGCGAACCATTACTTAACTCTTTAAGAACCACCAATAGTTTCCTATATCATTTATATTATGTTGCATGTGCATTATTTTATTTGTCACCTTTCACAGCATAAATTAAAATTTTTAACCCCTTAAAGTTAAAAGTTTAACCCTTTAGGTCTTTGCTCATTATTATTTTTACTCCTAAAATATCACTACTATTTTGATCAATAAAAAAATATATCATAACTATGATAATATGTATAATTAACTATGTTTCAGTTGAATTTATGAACTGTTACAATTGACCCCGTAAGTGAGGACAATTGTAACAAGTGCACGACTGTCAAAAATTTTTAATAACTAATATAATAACATTTAAAATAAGGTATTTTTTTCTAGTAGAGGATAGTCTACTTTACTCGTCTGTCAATTAATACTAATAATATATTGAATTTTTTGTTAGTCAAAAATAGTTAAGTAAAAAATGTTACAATTGACCCCACTCTCCCCTACTTGTATTTCATTTTACACAAAGTGGTTAAAATGCCAATGGCAAAGAAAGCAAAATTTTGTTGTATTTATTTACTGTAGAAAAGCTTAGTGAAAGCCTTCAAGAGATTACTCATAAAACTTTCAGACTTTTCTAGATAAGCTTATTCCCGACTGATATCCAAAAAGGCTTTCGAAAACGGTAGCATTTGCGACTTTAAAGTGTTTTTAAGCTCAATCCTATGAGCTTACTTAATACTTTGTTATGTATTTTTTTTTCAGACTGATAGCATTATATGCATTTATTTTGTATTTTAGAATGTTCGAAAAGATTTTTTTGGAAATAATGTATAAAAAACAATGTTCGATAATTTTTACATTCCGCTTTTTTTTTATATTTGAAGTGCTTTCTATCTCTCCTGGTTTTCTTGAATTCATCTGTTCTTATTGGCGTAACTAAATTTATAAACCCTTCCTCAAAATTGTAAAAATATTTTTTTAACCTTTTATTTACCATATAATTAAAAAATTATTAAAAATGTGAGGTCAAACTTTTTTTTAATGTTCAATTTTGCTTTATACTCTTTCATAATTTTTTTATTAGGAATCTAATTTTTGTTTGATATCTAAAAAATTTTATATTACACTGCAATACTTCAAATAAAGATATTGCACAGCCCGGTTGGTAGGGCACTGGGCCCATGACTAAGACTTCGTGGGCTCGATCCAGACTCCCGGTGTAGTAAATGGTGACTGTTGCACGTCGCTAAGTCCTCCATGCTCTCATAACAATTTCATACCTCTAGGGGCACTGATCCAGGAGTTTCCTTGTCTTCTGGATTGGTTCAAAATTACAAGGCTACGGAGGTGAACAGTAGTCGTAAACCCAAAATTGGACCGGCTGTATAGTATCTGAATTATTTTATTGCAGATTTATTAGAGGCTGAAAATAATGAATGATTGCCTTATTTTATTTAGCACTCCCTAATTTGATATAAAAGTCAAGAAAGCATACTCAAAACTAATGTGGATTCGTTTTGTCATTAAAGTGAACTAAACAAATTCTGATACATTATCCATTTAAATCAGAGGTTCCCAAACTTTTTTTTTCTCATGGACCACTTTTAAAGTTTTACTATTTTCAGTAGACCCCCTGCTGCTACATTTCTACTGTATTTCCAAAACTCCTAAAAAAAATATCACCCTAAATTGGGGGGTGTTAAGAAGAAGAAAAAAAAAGCATATTTTCTTGTGTCCTATTTATTAAAATAATACTTGTGGTTTATACGCTTTGCAAGTCTCGACTTGTGGTGTGCGCTTGTACTATTATCTATTGTTCTATTCAATTCTTTGTTTGAACTGAGTCTGGGATATTTTTGAGTACCTACGTAGTGAATGATGCTACCTACCTACGTTGATAAGTAAATCCAAGCCAAAAATTTTTTTCTTTATTATGAAAACCAGAAAATATTTTGTGGACCCCCACTTACAACTTGTGAACCCCTGTTTTCTTTTCACACCTACGTGGACCCCCATGTGGTCTCCTATGGACCCCTGGGGGTCCACCTGGACCACTTTGGGAACCTATGATTTAAATCATTATTCCCTGATTGATATATACCACTAAAAATGACACGCACTGCGACTGCAGATACAAGTAATGCATTGAAATGTGGAATAACTAAACACTTGTAATAAAAAACATTCTTTCAATTACCATATACACATTAACTATTATATCCACCAGCACATTATTACAGCTATGGATTATTTAAGTAATTAAACTCTTCGAAAGTTTCTCTATGTTAAAACTGTAAAAATTAAAAATAATAATAATTATTTTTTTTCTAATTTTAAATTGGTAGCTACTTTTTGCTCATTTTTTACTATGATTTACAAAAGGACTGTTAGAGGATTCTCCTTAAAAGGAAGCAAACGTCCATATAATATAAAATAAAATAAAAATATTAATTTAGTGGTTTGTTTTTTAAGAAGTTGAAAATGTTAACAAATCAATAAAAAAAAGTATGAAGGACTTATTCTCAAAATTGATCGAGATAGAAAGGTGAGAATTGAGGAATCATAAATATAATCTAAGCATGTAGTTCCATAGGTAATGTTCAACTTTAAATAATCATGTGCTCTAAGATAGTAATGATAAACAGGGGCAGAAAAGTTCCGATGATACATTTTTTTTTTATGTTTCAATGCTATATGGAAATATTAGTGGGACTTTGGGTGTGTGTAAATAAGCTTGTAACTCTATCATGTGCAAACAGGAGTGAGTTATGCATGGTTATACACGTTTAATAATGTTGACTACTGCGCTCTATGTAGCAAACTGTTAACAAGGTTCATGTAAACTCTTTAATCACTTACATATAATGGTGTGGAGAATAACTTCAGTTAAAATTTTCAAAACAAGGAAGCATGCTTTGAAACATAAATTTAGTACGAATTGAAGAAATTAAAAAGCTGTAGCTTGACCAGAGTAATCGATTACTCATTTGAAATCAGCGTCACGAAAATATCTGCTATCCGTTCAAAAATCTATGCAACTGGAAAAAAAATTACTTCCCCATGTAGTAAAAGCTTTACAATCGTAACTATGAACTGTAGAAGTTCATAGTTACGAAGTTGAATTCTTTTCCATAAATAAAACCTCTGGATATGGCACCATCCAACAATAGCACCCCCAATGCCTTAATAAAATACGACGACAACAACATTATTTGAAAGTAGACCTAGACGTACTAAGTAGTTACCTGAAAGTAGACGAGAAAAAACTCTGGGTAAATTTTTTTCTCTCATAGCTGGCTATTGGAAGGAAAGAAAGATGTGAAATAGTTTTCAATGATAAGCTGTTTATCACTAAAAGAGAAGAAACAGTCTTTTATGTTATAACTAGGACTGGGCGATATTAGAAATTATATATCGTGATGCATCGTTAGTTTTGCATTTTGATATAGTATTTTTGAATTTCATTTACTTGTAAGGCACAGAAAGTCAGATTTCTATCAAAACTTCATACTCAGATTGATTTAAATCAATTTATAAATTTAAAGATATATATGTTTTGCTTAAGAAAGATATTAAATAAATTGACTACAATGTACAAATCTTACTTAAAATATTTATTGAAATGTTTGTTTAGAAATTCATAATACGCGTAAAACAAAGCGTTAAAAACTTTTTTTAAAGCGTTTTTTACAAATTAATATTTTCTTGTACTATTATGCATAAATAATTACATAAATAGCAAGTTCGATCGTAATGTTCAATTTCTAAATGAAACGTTAAAAATTATTTTTATGTTTAAAACAAAGTGCTAAATAAATTTTAGAAAGAAAAGCTTTTAAAACACTTGTTATCTTTTCCGTTATTATAGTTCTATTATAGTTCATTTACGTCACACTAGAGCTGCACAATGGGCTATTGGCGACGGTCTGGGAAACATCCCTGAGGATGATCCGGAGACATGCCATCGCAATTTTGATCCTCTGCAGATGGGATGGCATGCACCCCCGCTTCGGTAGCTCGACTACCTGCACGCGAAGTCGAGCACTTTACGGTAGAACAGTTTAACGAGGACCAATACCGCACACCCTCTGTCCCTACGCAGACTGATCCAAGTGGTCATTCACCCGCACACTGACCGCAGCCAGTGATGCTTGAATTCGGTGATCTGCAGGGAACCGTATCTTAACGATCAGTTAGCTGCGGGACCATATCATTTCAGATAAATAATTAAATAAAATTAAATAATTACTGAATTATAAACAAAAAACAAAGTAAGATTTAATTTCTTAAAAATAAAAAAATTGTGATATTCGATAATATATTTAGCTAATTAACAAATAATATGAAAAGAATATTTAAAAAAAAAAATATTATACTCTCTAATAAAACGAAGTGTTAAATGATTTAAAAAAATGAATGAAATACTCAAACCTTTCAAATTTTTTTATATAAACAAAGTTGATTGACTTATGTCCAAATCCAAATGAGAAAAATAAATTTTGTTTTAACTTTATTTCTAAAAATAAAAACAACAAGATTTATAAATTTAAAATCAGTAATAAAAACTCATTAAATTATGAGAAGTTTCACCCAAAAAGTTTTTAATAAATTCAAAGAAAGTAAAAAAATAACCTAACAAATTAAATTCTTTATGGGCGCCTAAATTAGATTGCCGATAATTTTCACATTTAAAAATAAAAAGAAGCTTTTTAAAAAAAATACTTATCTAATTAATGAAGAAACTCTTCTTTATATATTCTTTTCAATAATAGTATGCCTTCAGAAGAAGGTAACATCGGCGATCACGACTGAAAATAATCTACAAGAAAAGTCGCGACTAAGAAAAAAAAAGCTAAGAGGTGCGAAAAGGAACATGCGATATAACGATATGTGTTCTCAAAACTCTGATTCTACAGCTCACCAATCAAGGCCATTTCAACATAACGAAACGAACATCGTCTTCCACAGCGCGAGTCGACATCGGAACGTAAGAGAAGAGTCTTATATCGCTATATCGTTATCTTATATCCTTGCGTGTCTTATATCGCTATATCGTTTTGCGCTCGTTGTCTTTACTCGACGGCTTAAATCAGATTTCTGATGCATCGCCTTAATGAAAGTCGCTGTATCGTCTTGCCGATATATGCGTTAAATCGATGTGTCTCGATACATCGATTTATAGCTTAGTCCTAGTTATAACTGTTCAAAAAAGAATTCTTAGAAGCGATCTTGGGAATTGGCAGCCATTATCTGAGATTTCAAAATGAGACTTAAACGGACTCTCCTTACTTTAACAAAAATATTTTTCCTAGTGGTAGCAAGGGTAAGATATTTATATGTTAATAAATTTGAATTTATAAGAGTTGTTCACGAGTAATCATAAATAATACACAAAAAATGTAATATAAAACGAGTGATTATGTTCTTCATTTCTAATTTTTTTTAAAAAAAATATGTGTTTGCTTCGTAAATTCTGTTTTAGTTCACTAACTCGGAACAAAATTAATTCACTACAGTCTCAATTATTTGGAGTCCCCGCCTTTTCTAATTCCCTACCACTTTCAGGTTGTGGCGTAACTACCACTGCGAATATTAAACATCAATTCACTGGTATATAAAACATGCCAACTTGGTTCTATCACTACGTGACTATCGATGAGGGTTCGCATGGTCGATAACTCCTCCCCTACTTTGTTGACTTCCGGGCGTGATTTGTTCACACAGAAACGCCCACTTCATTATGAACACGCCTATCTTGACAGTAACCCAATCGGCAAGCAGGGGTACCTTTTCATAGATGAAAATTGACATTGTCTAATTCTACCGATCCCCAACATTGGTGACCGCCGGACATGATTTGTACATGTAGTAACCAGAGATGCCAACTTGTTCCGGACAGCAAAAATATATTTGAAAGTGGTAGTTTATCAATTGTGATTCTTGGTTTAATAAATTCAATTTAGTAGATTTTTATCCACCACTATTTCTAAACAATTCGTAGGCTTATATAATTCATGTTGTAGTACTTGTGTCATACTATACCTTTCAAAAAGCAAGAAAAAATAATCAAATATTTGCAAAATTTATTTGGTAATTATATACCGTTTTACTAATTATTTTGGCTTGTCCGGAGCAGTTGGCAACTCTGAGTAACGCCTATTTCGATGGATGATCCACATTGAACAGTTGACTTGCTACTTGTGATAGCGGCATCATCCACCTCCTCACTCTGTTGCTGCTCAGTCACGTCTCGAACATAACACACAACGTCGGCCAACATACACTCAACTGCTAAAGGCAACACAGGAGCGACCACGTCTGTGAAGTTAATACACCTCTCACATTCAGCACTCAAAAACAGGGTGATCTTAGTTCCAGCTCTCCCGGTGTTTCACAAGTACAGCAACTGAGTGGAAACCGTTCATCGAATTCTATCTCTGAGAAAATTCTAGTGGGGGAGTATTGTGGCGTAAATACCACTACGAATATTAAACATCAATTCACTGGTATATAAGACATGCTAACTTATAAAAATCAGGAGATGCCTTTCGATAGATGAAGGTTGGCGTAACTACCACAGCGAATATTAAACATCCAGAGATGCCAACTGCTCCGGACACGCCAAATTAAAAAAACGGTAAATAGCTACAAAGTAAATTTTGCAAATAGTTGACTATTTTTGCTTGTTTTTTAAAAGGCATACCATGACATAATTATTCTAAAGTGGTGTATTATATAAGCCTATGAATTATTTAGAAATAGTGGTGGATAAAAATCTACTAAATTGAATTTATTAAACTAAGAATCACAATTGATAAACTACCACTTTAAAGTATATATTTGCTGTCCGGAGCAAGTTGGCATCTCTGAAAATCAATTCACTGGTATATAAGTCATGCTAACTTGATTCGATCACGAGATACCTTCCGATAGATGGAGGTTGGCATGGTCGGTAACACCTCCCCCCACATTGAAGCGATCAATGCCATTGCAACAATGAATATTTCATTGTGTTTGTATCATTATTCGTAAGCAATATTACCTTAACCGTCATTTCTTTTTCTTTTTTAATCTATTTTACTGGTAAAACCAAACTATGTATATAATTCAAAATACGCTATTTCCTTTCTGAAACATTTAGATAGATGGTTATTAGCCTTACGGAAAAGACAAGAATAGAATTCATTTGGGTTTTATTTTCCCATACCTAAATAAAATTCCTTATTCATGTCACATATCGGTAAACATTTGCTTTTATCTTCAACTGTTCTCTCAATCAATTCGTCTGAAACATTTCAGCCTGAAAGCCGTAATGAGTGATTTAAACTGAAATCATTTGCTGAAAAATAAAGGCTTCAGCAGTAATGAATAAAATATCTATTCATAATGAATCATTATAGTTTAAGAAAACTATTGTATAATAAAGCATTAAAACTGATAGTAATCATTACTTACGAATCGAGACTTTAAAACTTTTAGGACAAATGATTTTTCAATTCAGAAACCTAGTTGCTGCTTCAACATTTTAACTAATTGAGCTGCTTAAATTCTATTGCTTATGAATTAAATATTATAGTTAATATTATGAGTTTCAAAAGCTTTAGAAAAAAATTTAACAAAACTGGTTGTGAAAATATTGTAATTTATTTATGTGCTTCTCTTATAATTTTCAGATAATTCTAGTTAGAAACTTTTGAATCATGCATATTTATGCATGATTCAAAAGCATTAAATCTATTGTAATGCACTGCGTATTTTTCTCCTCATTTTTCCCCAAGTTTTTCTCTCAGGAAATACTTTAACTGTTATTTATCTTCATAAGATATTTTTCATGCGAAAGAGGTAATATAATTATATGATGATGAAGCTAGATTGCATGATGGTTTTCGTCAAAATTATTTGAAGATATATTTGTTATTAGAATCTAAACAGCAGTGTATAAGACAACTTTTCAAATCTATTTCCAAATCTTACGAAAATCAAGGAGTCAAATGAAGCTAATGAAGTTAGATAGCATTGTGTAAGATATGGATAACTCTGATCTAGATTTGGGTAAATCAGTATTACTATACCTCTTCCAAAAATTATTTTTTATACGTTATATACTATTAATTTTACATTTTCTCTTATTATATTTTCTTTAAATGCATTGCAGCACTTATGAATGTATCTTTATTTGAAGGCAAATGCATCATACATCGAGAAAACAATATGACATTTTTTTAACTAGTTGTAATTTCGCAGGTTTATTATATATTTTTTTTACTTTTTAAAATTTGAAATTTTTATGTTTGTTTCTTTCGGAGGTTGACATTCATTCCCGACGTACTAGAAATTTGCCATCGCCTAATAAGAGATTGGGGGCGACTTATACACCGGGATATAGTGGTTTCTGTTAGATCTGTTCAAGGTATCTCACAAGGGAAACTAGGAAAGTGTGACTCGCCAATTTTGAAATAAACTAGTGGGATGTATGCCTTATGAGGAATAATTTTAGGGGGCAACATTCGTTTCGGCCCATAGAAGGTCTTGTGAGAGATAAAAAATAATTCAATATATGGAAAAATCAGTATTTTATTACTTCAATGCAGACAATTAGTTATTGTAATTGTCTCATACTCCAATTAATTTGTAATTAATTGGATAATTAATTACTTTCACGTACAATATAATGCATATTTATTGTTAAAATTGATTTTGAAAATTTTATGTATCTGCAGTTTTTCAGAAAAACCTGTTAGGTTAATTTGAAGAAGAAAAAAAATTGACATCAAATTTTTGTAATTTTTTTTTTCAAAGAACTTTCCAAATTAATTGGAGTATGTAATTGCAAATCAATTAATTAATTAATAATTTCTGATTAATTTATTAATTAAAAATAATTAATTAATTATCCAATTAATTACAAATTAATTGGATTATGAGACAATTACAATAACTAATAGTCTGCATTGAACTAATAAAATACCGATTTTTCCATATATTGAATTATTTTTTATCTCTCACAAGATCTTCTATGGGCCGAAACGAATGTTGCCCCCTAAAATTGTTCCTCATAAGGCATACATCCCACTAGTTTATTTCAAAATTGGCGAGTCACACTTCCCTAGTTTCCCTTGTCAGTGAAACATTCTCAGTGCGCAATGCAGAATTTGAACTTGCTTTTCTGTATTCTGTCCTCCAAACTCATCTCGAATTTGTCCTGTAGGAGAAATTCCTGTCGAGTCTGAATTATTCCAGAATATTCGGAAGTTGTAAGGTTAGCCATAGTTGTAAGGTCTGTACTGAAATCGGGAGGCAGAAACTTCAAACTACTTTATGTGTCCTATGATTTTCTTCCTTTTGAATATGGTCTGTTTCTGTATTCATTACCTCTTCAGGAAGACATTTCCTAACTGCACTGCTATGGGATTTCGAGTAGTCAGGATGCACTTTTTTCCTATTAGAGGATCTGAAATGTTTAATAATGAAAATGGATTGCTACTTTGTTGTCTAACACAAATTTAATATTTAAGTAGAAGGAATCTGTAGATTTGGCGAATTCCTTCACTCTTTTCGGTGCAGTTTAACCAGTCTTGCAAATTAATTCAATGAATGTCACGAACAAATTAAATAGTAAAACTGATTGCTACTAAACGTTTAGCAACCACAATTCTTTAAACAACAAGGAGTTAGAGCATGTTATTTGCTTTAAAATATTTTGTCTTTTAAAGCAACCTCAACGACTGCTAACCATAATGAATTCTTGCAAAGACTATACGTTTTATGATGAATGGGAAAGGAGCCACTTCGCTGCCCAGGTACCCAGCTCGAACCGCAACACTAGACAAGGAAATCATTTTGTCTAAAATCGCACTTGCTAATGTCCTGCTTAACTAACATTTCTAATCGATATTTGTTATTCCGGAAACGGTTAAGAAGTTTGAGCTTTCTAAGACAAGACTACGTTGCAACCGAATTTAATTAATTTGATAAAAGTCAAAAGACTTTTGAATTACAGAGCTCATAAATTTTTTCATGTTGGAAAATTAAAAAAAAAAAGTATTGCGTAAATTATCTTTGAATAAATGAGTAAAACAATTGTGTTAAAAATTCTGGACATTTTTATTCGCTTAATTATTTGCGAGGATTCATTAGTAAAACAAGTTCAAATCCTATGTTATGTTCATAAAAATTTAAAAAAATATAAGAAAATTTATATTTATCACTCAGTATTTTTATTTCATTTTACACAAAATGGCCAAAAATTCAATGGTAAAGGAAGTAAAAAATTTTATTCTATTTTTTATTGCAGAAAAACTTAGCGAAAGCTTAAAAGAGATTATTAGTAAAACATTCAGACTTTTTTAAGATAAGCCTTTTCCCGACAGATATATTAAATTCTTTTGAAAACGGTTAAAATATACCGTTAGCCCTTACTAAAATTTTTAGAAATATATTTTTTTAATTTTTTATTTACATAGTTATTAAAAAAAATTATCAAAGAAATGCAAAAAAAAATTTTTTTACTATTCAAATTTTTTTTCTTCTAATTTATCATATAAAATTTAATTTGAAATCTTCACTACATTATAAAACTTTAAATAAAGTGAATCATTTAATAATTTTTAATAACTAGTGGAAAATGTTAATGAGATAAGCCTATTCCCGATAAAAAAAATTTGAGTGACTTATTTGTAAAATTGATCGAGATAGAAATCAGAGAATTGAGATAGGAAATTGAAAATCATTAAAAGATCTTGAGAAAGATATCAACAACCAAGTAAAATCATGTTTTTTAAAATTACAACAACATTAAGGAATTATGCAACTTGAACCAAACTTACATGAAACGTATAGTAAGGTAAGACGTGTAAATGATTAGAATTATAAAGCAATTGTGCATGAATAGGATCAGAAACGACTCCTTATCAACCGCTTGATCCATATATATATGGAGCCCCAGTTGTCAAATTTCAACAATTTATTGGAAAAGGTTTCCGAGTAGTAGCAATTTCTTTTTTAAAGTACGATCCTTTGTTTATTAATATCTGATTAATTTTTTTTACACAATTTCTTGTGATGGATACAGAAGTTCGTAAGAAAACCAACGCCTCCTATAACTGAAAGCCTCCACACGGTTTTTTAAAGGTAGTCCGATCAGACCATTGTGAAGGATATCCACTTTCTGAACGAGTCACTTAATACAAAATCTAGTTAAAATAAGAAAGTGGTAGCAAATATATGACTAAAAATCTGTTTTTTTTTTAGGAATATTATGGGTTAGCCTTATTCACTTGTCAACCACTACAGATTCAATTCTCAAATTTATATGATAAATTTGACTCAATTACTTTTATAAAAAGTTTTGGGTTCATGCGCACAACTGGTTCACTTTTTAAACAGTCTGCGCGGACTACTTCTAAAAGACCGTGTGGAGGCTTTTTGATGTAGGAAGTGATGAAGAAAACCCACATTTTTCCAGTTAATTCTACGTGAGGTTTCTAAATGTTAATCAAAATGCTGAAAGCTGTAGTTTCTGGTTGTCTTCTTCTCTATAAAATATTTTGCAAAAAGCTGAGTAATTGGCAGCCCTGATGTATGCAAGTCTGCTTCGTTATTTGAAAAACAGATATTTTATAATTAAACGTAAATAAACTTCCAAAAACCTTTCATATAAATAACGAAATGTAAATCCTCCCATTAGCTTTGAATGTTTTAAAACGTTATAAAAAAACGTCGATTTTTTAATATATGAGTATTCTCTCTCAATATTATTTCTTTAAGAAAATATGTTTGCACAAGAATTGTCCCATACAATTAACTAAATTAAAAAATGATAATTGGAAAAAAAAGAAATTTCTACTAACATTAACTTACTAACACTATTGAAATCCTTCAAAACCTACGTGAACCCTCTGTTAGAAATTTACGAAAATATGAATAAAAAGATTTCAGTCATTAATTATTTACATTTGTTTCAGAAAAAGAGCTATGGATGACACATCATTACTAAGTAAAGGAATTGTGAAAATGATCTGGGATAAAATAGCTTAACTACCAGTTTTTGTCATATTTCAGTGTTTATTACCCAAAATACCCACGGGTCTTGTAAAATAATTATAGTGGCAAATTTACATATATAATCGTAAGAATCTCTAGGTTACCTTTTTATTATTTAGGGATTTTGTATGCTAGGAACTGCGAGCATGTACTCATTGAGAAATAATATTTAGCGATAATTAATTGGGTCTTAAAATATGGACTTCAGTTTCATTTTCTTGTGAGAATTCCTCACACAATCTTGGGTAAATCATAGTTCTCTGGTCAAAAGTAAAAATATCTACCAGTTTAAAATTGCTAAATAACTTATTTAATAAATAAATTTTTTCTTAACATCAGCTTATGTAAATACCATAAATAAATTATTTGTATGTATTCCTGGCATTAAAAGTGTGCTGGTGAATAAAATTTTTTAATGAAAAAAAATATTTAAATTTGCATATTACTCGTAGTTCCTTACTATTAAGTAAATAAATTTAGATATTTCAAGTCTTATATTGTTAGAAATATTTATATTAAAATATTTGAATCCGAAGTCCATATCATACCTGCCAACTCTTCCGGATTTTCAGGAAGATTTTATTTTCATATTTAAAGTGGTAGTAATTATATACTATTTTTTCTTTTATAATCTTAGTTTTTAAATGATATTGATCACCACTATTCTTACAAAAATTAAGCACATATAAGTCAACTTAAGTTTTCTCAAATACAACGTATTTGTTTGCTTAAAATTGAAGTTTTAATTCCATTTTAATACCACTGGGAAAAATAATAATGGAAGGAATTAAAAGTTGGCAGGCATGCCATATACCTGACTTATTCAGTGATATTTACTAATCAGGAAATAAAAGGTTAAGTGGTCTATGCTTAATGTAACAGAATTATTGTGTTTCAATATATAATTTTGACAAAACGATTCCGTGTAAGTTTTAAGTGTACTTGCTTAACTTTTAAAAAGGATTCGTTATGGGAAAACAAAATAAGGCAAGGAATTATTAGCCGCTCCTGTTAATAAATTTATTATAAAATAAATCCGGTAACTTATTATCTTTTTACCCTGCTTTCGGAAAATGTCACTTACGTCGTTTATCTACCAAGCTCTTCAAATGTGTAATATCGTATTTCTAAATAGACCCTAGTAGCAAAATAAATTGGGAATTCATGTGGCCAATATTCTCCATTCTTGGCTCAACAAGGTTTTAAAGTTCCATTATTTTGCCAATATTGGACTGATATAGAACTGTTCCATTTGCCCGATATTTTACAGCCACTATCAGGTGGTGTTTACCCTTTATGGAATAATCAAATTCACTCAATATTTTATCATAGAAGTTTGCATTTTGTTTTGAGATCTGTTGAACCATTGTTCGAATTTTTAAATCATGGTGAATCCTTGCATTTTTAAGAATAGTTCATTAATGAAAATCGGTGAACATTTGCATAGTTTCTAATTTACCCCGCTTTGTAAAATACTATTTTCTAGTGGTTACAAAATTTAATTTATTTTTAAATTCTTATTTGTCATTTTAAGACATTTTTCCAAAACTACATATCAGAACTTCAAAATATCATATGAAATACAAATTTATTTACAACTTTATCGTGACACTTTTAAAGAGTAGGCGTTAATACTCTTATTCTATAAGTTTTATTATTTAATTCGTCACCAAATTATTAAAACTTTTCCAATAACGAGGCACCTGGCATCCCTGTGTCTAGAATCAAAAGATTTTACATTTCCAGTTACCTTGCAATAAGTTTATACTGGCAACACTGTACCACAAAGGAATAAACGCAAATAGTAACATTCATTACTTTACAGAGATGCCAACTTGCTTCGGACAACGAATAAATATTTTCGAGTGGTAGTTTAATAATTGTGATTCCTCGTTTCATAAATAATTTATTTTATTAGGTTTTTATCCACCACTATTTCTAAATATTTCGAATGCTTATATAATTCGCCACTTTGTTACATATAAGTCATGCTAAACTTTTTAAAGGGTAAGCAATATAAATCAAATATTTGTAAATTTTAGTTTGCAATTAACTGTTTTTTAAAATATTTTGAAGTGTCCAACATAACCTAATCTTTTAAATGCAATTAGTTTTACGCTTCTAGTGGTTTGTAACTGTCGTTCAATCAGTGTTGCCAGACTGACTATACGGCACTTGTCAATATTAAATCATTTCATCTATATTAGCACTTTCATGTCCGGTGACACCAACGTTTTGTCACGTGAAAACCAAACGTTAGCTGCCGGTGACAACACATAGATGTCTCGCGTTGCAACCTGACATTCATGTGACATTTTGTCAAGGGACAATAGAGTACAGGGATGCTAACTGCTCCTCTCTCTGGAATGGTTTCAAAAAAGTGGTAGCAAATTATATAGTAAAATTCGTTAAAAAAATAGTTACGCCTACTTTTTAATATAGTAACCAGTAGTTTGATGCTTTAATGATGTACTTATACTTATAATTTTTGATATTTAGAGGTGAAAAAATTACTTATAATGAAAAATACTAAACTAAAAGTAACTTAAATTTCGCTACCACTAGAAAATACTATTTTACAAAGCGGAGCAAGTTACACGGTACCGGTCACATGGTAAACTTATCACTAAATATATGCGGATCTCATAATGTTAACTATCGTAAGTTATTGTTTTTACTTTGAAAGAGTAAGTAAACTCTTTATATTCTCTTTTGAATTCCAGGATTTACAAATTGAGTTTAGCACGTTGAATGCCACGCTAATTTTACATGGCTTTCCCGTCTGGTCACAAAAGTAAGTAACTACAAACTAAATTTGCAAATATGAGACAGATTTTGCTAGTTTTTATGACGTTTAGCATGACATATCTCCTAGTCCTAGTGTTTTGATTTTATTGGGCACCTGAGTCGCGAAGCGACCCCTATCCCATTCATCTAGAATTTTAGCACTGTTTTGGTTGAGCATTGAGGTAAGCAGGAAGTGGAGTTGCTTTTATGAATGTTTCAAGCGCTTTGCTTGAATAACTAAAAAGTAATCAAAAAATAAAATGAGCAGCCTGCTCTAAAGTTGTGTTTGTTTGATTTTGGAGTTGCTCAGAATTGTATCAGCATGAGGTAACGTTATTTTCAGAAAGATTGATGACATTATTTGTTTTGATAGTTATGATATGAGGCGTCAGAGGTAAAATGTGCAGCTATTGGTCTGTAGTTTTTATCTTTGACATAATTTTCAAATTTAAAGATTTCATTAAAATTTGCTGTTTTACAAATGGCTTTATCGAAAAAATCTGCATTTAGCTTGTATATATGCTGTGGTGGAGTTGGTATTTTGAGGTCTGTATGTAAATTGGTATTCCGGATGAACCATCTTGCACAGGTTATTTTTCTGAGGATCTTGTTTTGGCATTGGTTTAATTTCTCCAGTAGATGTTGAAGTATCGTTGTCCAGGCAGGTGAGGCATAGGTAAGTATTGGGCGAATCATTGCTGTATATAGTAGCTTCTTTAGTTTAAGTGACATATTCTGATTATATATTAATGGTTGTATGGCAATTATTGCTGCATTTGCTTTATATATTGTGCTTTTGATATGATCATTCCAGGTGAGTTTGCTATTGATTTTAAGGGCAAGATAATTTGCTTTTTTAACTATTTGTATTGGTATATTGAACATTTTTGGTTCATGACATGAGACATCGCTTTATCTTTATTTAAATCAAGCTGGGTGCCTGGACCGCGCAGCGGCCCCTAACCCATACATCATGAAATAATTTACATTGTTTGAAAACATTTTATATTATGCAACATTGTGGTGGCAAGATTAAAAAGACAGGAAATAAGAAAAAAAACATGACACATCTTCTTTCTTTATTTATTTAAACAAAACTGGGTGCCTAGGCCGCGCAGCGGCCCCTACCCCATTCATCATGAAAATTATATACAGTGAATAAAACATTTTGAATTATGTAACAATGTGGTAACATTATAATAAAGTAACCATGATTAGAAGTATGTACAAACTTGATCGGAGATTTACATTAATTGCCATACTGTATGGCAATTAATGTAAATCGCCAACTTTTACGCATTTGGCGTAAAATTTTATTTCTGTATTTAAAGTGGTAGTAAAATGTATGCTTCCTTGCATTTATAAACTTAATTTATATCCTTTTTGCTCCACCACTATTTTTAAAAAAAATAATCATTTATATTAATATGTAATACTGTTTTGATAATCCGCATAAGCTAGTTCAAAATACTGTGTATGTTTCTGCCTAAAATTGTAATTTAAATTCTATTTTTGCTACCACTGGGGAAAATCATCTTCAAAATGATTAAAAGTTGCCAGGTATGCATACATGACACATCTCTCTTCTTTCTCTTTATTTAACTAAAACTGGGTGCCTGGGCCGCGCAGCGGCCCCTAACCCATTCATCATGAAGTATTTACAAGTTGAATTAAAAAACATTTTGAATTATGCAGCATTTAGGTAGCATTACAGAAGATCAAGCATATTTGCTTGATTAATTAAACATGATTTGATATTTAATATAAGTCATGATTTATGCAATAATCAGAAATTTTCGTGAATATAAAAAGCACAATTGATATTTAAGCATTGATTGTATTAAATTTGATGCAATCATAGGTTGTGATTAAAATATGAATTAAATTAATGTATAAACAATTACAATTGATATTTTAGCATTGAATGGAATTTAAATTTGATGCATTCATAAGTTATGATAAATTATGAGTAAAATTAGAATATATGCAAATGCGACATGACACATCTCAAAAAAGTAGTGAATTATATAAGCCTACGAATTGTTTAGAAATAGTGGTGTATCAAAACCTAGTAAATTGAATTTATTAAACCAAGAATCACAATAATTAAGTCAATTTTGAGAACATTTTCTGCAATTCCATAAAAGAGTGTAAATTTTATAGTTCTAATATAATGTTACACGCTGTCAGAATGACAGAATGTCAGAATGTGTGAGACCAAATTTTTTAGATAGTGTCAATTCTTACTTCAAGAGAAAAGCATCCATATCAGTTAAAAGCATAACGTATTTAATTGGACGAAATACGTTTTTATGCAGAACTTCATATCTTAAAATATCATTTATTTAATTTATTATAAGTAATAAACTATTTAATAAGCATATTTAAGGTTATACCTACGAAACGTCTAAATTATTAGTAAATAAAAATTTGGTTATTTGTTTAAAAATTATTCACGTTTTCAGATTTTTATTTACTCACTGCATAGTTTATTTATGCAGCAGAATCTCGCCAACAAATCAGTTTTATTCTTACATAAAAGAAATAATTTCAATGATGCACCTTTATCATATTTCCCCCCCCCCCCTAAAATGTCTATTTACTTAAATACAGTTTACAATATTCGTTTTTGAAACAAGTTCAAATCCTATGTTCCTGAAAATTTTAATGTAAGGAAAATTATATTTAATACTCAGTACTTGTATTTCATTTTACGCAAAGTGGTCAAAATGCCAATGGCAAAGAAAGCAAAATTTTGCTGTATTTATTTACTGTAGAAAAACTTAGTGAAAGCCTTCAAGAGATTACTCATAAAACTTTCAGACTTTTCTAGATAAGCTTATTCCCGACTGATATCCTAAAAGGCTTTCGAAAACGGTTGCATTTGCGACTTTAAAGTGTTTCTAAGCTCAATCCTATGAGCTTACTCAATACTTTTTTATGAATTTTTTTTCAGACTGATAGTATTATATGCATTTATTTTGTATTTTAGAATGTTCGAAAAGATTTTTTTGAAAATAATGTTTAAAAAACAATGTTCGATAATATTTACATTCCGCTTTTTTTTAAAATTTGAAGTGCTTTCTATCTATCCTGGTTTTCTTGAATTCGTCTGTTCTTATTGGCGTAACTAAATTTATAAACTTTTCCTCAAAATTGTACAAATATATTTTTTTAACCTTTAATTTACCATATAATTAAAAAATGATAAAAAAAATTTGTGATCAAGCTGTTTTTTAATGTTCAATTTTGTTTTATAATTTTTCATAAATTTTTTATTTGGAATCTAATTATTGTTTGAAATCAAATAATTTTTATTTTACATTACAATACTTAAAATAATAAAATAAAATAATAAAGATATTGCGCGAGATACCCTGGTTTGCAGGGCACTGCTCCCATGACTAAGAGTTCGTTGGTTCGATCCCAGGCACTCCACATGTTGTAAATGATAACTGATGCACATTAAATCTGTCGAGTCGCGAAGTCCTTCAAAGTTACCATAACAAAACAATACCTTTAGGGGTACATTTCCTGGAGTTCCCTTGTCTTCAGGATTGGTTCAAAATTACAAGGCTACAGAGTTGAACTTTAGTAGTCGTAAACCCAAAATGGAACCGGCTGTATAGTATCTAAAATTATTTTATTCTAGATTTCCTAGAAACTGAAGATAATGAAAGCTTGCCTTATTTTATGAAGCACTACCTAATTCGATATAAAAATCAAGCAAGTATACTACTCAAAACTAGTGTGAAATCGTTTTGTCATTGAAGTAAAAAAAAACTGATACAATAACCAATTAAATCTTATATTCCCATACCTGCCAACTTTCACTCTTTCCGAGAATGGATTTTCAGAGTGGTTGTAAAACAATGATCGAAAAACAATCTGACTCAAAAATATATTTATATTTTAATCCCGTTGAAACTCGCTTGCACACGGATTATTATGTTTTCATATATTTATTATAATTATTTATATGTAGTGGTGGTCAAACTCATTTATAATTATCATTATAATTGAAAAAGTTAATTGGAATAACCTGAGTATTGCAACCACTTTAAATATGAAAATAAAATCTTCCGGAAAATCCGGAAGAGTTGGCAGGTATGTATTGCCTGATTAATATATACCACTAAAAATGTCACGTACTTCGACTACGGATACAATGTTTTATCATTAATGTATCGAAACACTTGTAACGAAAAATATTCTTACAGTTACTATATCCACCAGCACATTGTTATTGCTAGGGATTATTCAGGCTGTTTTATGGGCATAGAATTACCGTTAAAATAAATGACAAAATTAAAACTAATAATTACTTTTTTACTAAGTTTTATTTGGTAGATATTTTTAACTTATTTATTACTTACTGTGATCTAACCTAAGACTGTTAGAAGGATTCTCCTAAGAAAACAAAACAAACGTCCATTTAATATAAAATAAAATAAATATATTAATTTAGTAGTTTGTTTTTTAAGTAGTTGAAAATATTAACAAATCAGTTAAAAAAAATATGAAAGACTTATTCGCAAAATTGATCGAGATGGAAAGCTGAGAATTGGGGAATCATAAATATAATCTCAGACCTGCCAACTTTTACGCCATTTGGCGTAAAATTTTATTTCTATATTTAAAGTGGTAGTAAAATGTATGTTTTTTATATATTCCTTGCATTTATAAACTTAATTTATAATCTTTTTGACCACCACTATTTCTTAAAAAATTAAGCATATATATAAATATAATAGTTATATTGTATTCCGCATCAAGGCATGACAAAATTTTCAGTAAAACTTTCACGCCTATGAATCACGACTTTTGTATATATATAATCATCATTTATTCATGCTCATATTCAATTTTCTGTACATATTTATGGCAAAAAATGTAAATATCGCTGTTTCAAGTTGTAATGTTTTCTAATCAAGGTCATATTTTCTGTACATTTTTTCATGGCAATTACTGTAAATATCTCTGTTCAAGTTTGTATTTTCTCTAATTATGGTAATATTATTGTAAAGCTACCACAACGACTGCTTATATTCAAAATGTTTTTAACTCATTTTTGTAGTTTCATGATGAATGGGATAGGGGCCGCTGCGCGGCCCAGGTGCCCAGCTGTTTTTAAATAAAGTAAAAGTAAAGTTGTATTCCGCATCAATTATTGTACATATCAAATCATGTTATATCTTCATTTTAAATTAAAGTTTACAATCAATATTTCTAATGTTATGTAAAAACGTCAATTTGTCATATTGAATTTTTCATTGTTTTATTATTTCACAAGCGAACGGCTTGATTTTTTTTATGGCTACCACAATGTATTCGAATGAACTTCAATGTATGTCATAATTAAATATGTGCTAGTTAAAATATAGAAATTTAATTATTGAAATATGTATCAATTTATGTTAATATTTATTTATGTCAACTTACGTATATATATGTCAAATTATGTTTATATTTATATATGTCAACTTAGATTCGATGAATCAGATATTCAAATGTTATATTTACTCAAGCAAAGTGCTTGTTTTTCTATTAGCTACCACATCGACTGCTAAATTCAAAATGTTATTACTATAATTGTATTCCGCATAAACATCTCGTTGCCACCACAATGTAGCAAAATTTCAAAATGTTTTTAAACACAATGTATATATGTCATGATGTATGGGATATTTATTATGGGATAGGCCAATTTTTATTTAAACCAGCTCCTTACTGGCCACGGAGTGTTCGGGACCTATCAACAAAAATATTTCAAAAAATCAGCTTCATGCATTTACTGTGGAGTGAGACAGGACATTGATCATCTACTTAAGCACTGTCCAAGATTCCGGGCACTTCGTGGAACCCACATGAATAATTGCGAAGAGGAACATCAATTCTTCGCTATATTGACCTGCAGGAAAATTGTGACTCAAATTATTAAACAAACCCTCGAGGACATTCTAGCCCCAGATCAACTGGCCCCAGTCATGAACCAACAATAGAGCATGTCATCGTTAATTTTTACTAATCAACTTTTAGCCTTACATTTTGAATTTTTATCTACTTTTGATTTTAGACTTCATAGACTTCTAGTCAGACTTTTACTTTTAGACATTTACTATTTGGACTTTTAGCTTTCATTGATTTTAGTTTTGAGATTTTTTATCTCTTGTTTCCTTATTATTATAATCATTTAATTCTCGACATTTACACCGGCGCTATTGGGTTTCATTGCCTTTAACACATGTTTTTAATTGTCAAACTTTATTGTTAATCCACTTTTAACTGATCACCACCACTGTCATTTGGCGAAATTTTACTGTAACTTTAGTTTTTAGAGAAATTTATTGTAATAATTTTACTTTTATCTCCGTATACCCCCCTGGGGTGGGTCGGAGTTCAACCTTATTTATGATGTATGGGATAGGGGCCGCTGCGCGGCCCAGGTGCCCAGTTCTTTTTAAATAAAGCGAAAGCGAAGCATAAACATCTCAAAATTATAGTGTATGTTTCTGCCTAAAATTGTAATTTAAATTCTATTTTACTTCCACTGGGAAAAATCATCGTCGAAAGGTTTAAAAGTTGGCAAGTAAAATCTAAGCGTATAATTTCAAAGGTAATGTTCAACTTTAAATAATCATGTGCTGTCAGTTAGTAATGATAAACGGTGACCTTTTACAGGGGCAGAAAGTTTACGACGATACATTTTTTTTTCTGTTTCAATTCTATATGGAGATATTATTAGTGGGATTTAAAAGCCCAATAGTTATATTAAGGATTAAAATGTGCTTGCATGTTTTTTTTCATTTAATTTTTATTTAAATCTCTTCTTCATATTTTAATCATAAATAAAAAAAAAGATATTTAATTAATGCATACCTAAAGTTCTGACAAAAGTTTCAAGCGATAACTAGCAAAAATTAAAGACCGAACTTTTCTAACTGAACTTATTCTGAACTAATACCCTGAAAAAGCTTTCAAAAACGGATGGATATGCCATTTTAATGTGTTTCAAAGTAAAATTCTTTGAGTTTACTTAATAATATTTATAAATAGTTTCATTAACTGATAATATTTCATTTTCCTAATAACTTAAATATTATCAGAAAAAATATTATATTTTCAGAAAAAATATTTCAGAAATAATGTATAATAATATGTTCAATAATATTGATTTTTCACTAAACATTGTAGCGATTTTTATGTTTCGGTAGACTTCTGCGTTATAAATTTCGCTTTTCTTGGTGTAATTTCATTTTTTTGGTCCTCATTCAAAACCGTATAAATATAGTGAATAGTGAAAATAAGTGTTAACAAATATCATGCTTTAAAATATTTTCTCGATTTAATAGATTTTCGAAATATGTTTTTGAAAATTTAAATATATATACATAAACATTAAAACGGTGGACTAGTTCTAACTTCCTCTGATTACCCTAAGTACTATCAGAATAATAGCATCTATATATATATTTCTCTTACACGGCACCAAAAAAAAGCCTCATTACAACTCCCCGAATGGCAACGTTAGAAAATCGCCACTGATTGCTGCTAAAAATGTCACATGGCAAATCTAGATGTGGTGGCTCAACTTATAGCGCTTTTAAAAACGGAAACAATAACCAGAGTGAGCATTATCAGGTTGTTCAATTCAGATTCATGCCCTAAAAACATGATAATATTTAATTTAAACTCAATTCGCGATCGCAACGCTCGAGTACGCCGTCTAGCGGGAGCCTGTAAATATCGGACATTAATTTATCACGTTTTCATTTAGTTCCATCAAAGTCATTGACTGAATCAGACGCCATTTTTTAGCAGCAAATAAGAAACAAAATTTCCCTAAGGAAAAGGCCGAAGAACTTGAAAAAAATCTCCAGAATATTAGTAAATCTTTCAGGAACAGAACACGTCAAACATTTGAAGAAAAATTCCTCAATAATTTTTAATTTCTATTATCAACAAACTTGCAACTGATGACTTCCGATTTCGGATACTGTTACAGATGTGTGTATTAAGGTAAAATGCATTTCTTCTGTCTTCAATTCATTACGAATTAAAGTGAAGTCAGCATTGCTTTCGTCATTCCAGTGAATAAATATGAATTCAGAACATACAGAATTGTAATAGTTATAGCATATTCTTCTTCGTTATAGAATAGTATATATTTCTGTATCCATATAATTCGAAAAACAACGATAAAAAATTATCCAAGTTACTTGAAATAGTGCCATTTGTGCTGATTCTTAATTAATTTAAATCGTTTTCCTGGTAAGTTTTTTTTAATTTTGAAAGAATAAGTTCAACTAGAATTCAGCTATTCAGTTTTTAGCTACATATTCAAATTCATATCAATTATAAAATTTTGCTGTGTAGTATGTTATCTAAAAGTAATGAAGGTATAAACTATGTATCTATTATTTGAGAATAAAGTTTTCAAACAAGGAACTTATCATTTTGGAATTCTCCGGGAATCATAAATCAGGTAAGTGCAATGATTTTTACAATAAAAAATTTGCTTGTAAATATTTTTTTTTCATTTGATGATGGTTCTCTACAGAATGGTTTTTTACGTCTGATTAAGAACTATAAGAATAATAAAAAAAGAAACAATATGAAAGTTTTTATTTCAATGTTAATAATTCTTAAAATCATTTTTTTTATCCTAAGAATTCTTTATTTTCCGTTTTTTAGTTTATAATTTTTTGATAAAAATTGTTCTCAAAATACTTTTGAAAAATTAAATGGTATAACATTATGTGTTTATGTATACTTCTTGTATATTCCAATGTTTGAAATAATATGATTCAGAAAAGTATGGAATAAAAATTCGGTACTTACGACGTATTAACGCCACCGCCGCTACAGATTTGGCGGTTAAGTGCCGCCAATCTACTCTTAAAATTTTTGCGACAGTTCATAAAATAAAACACTTTATTTAAAATCAAAATAGTTAATTGGATTTCGGTGGAAAATGAGCCGATATAGAGTTTAGCATAGATTCAAAACAATCATATCGCCATATGAACTCTGATGAATAAGATTCCAAATGAAATAACATTTCCAAAACGTACGTTTGCCAAGATAAAGTTTTATGTTGTGGGAATTGGTACATTTTCGTTTTTTCGGTAAAATATTTCCCTCCTGAAAAAATAAAATTGCATCTTGTTTTGTTTTTGGCAAATCCCAAAGACGAATATTCGTAGCACTAAAAATGGCGACAAAAAAGAATTGTTTTTTTTTTTTTTGTTTTTGTTTCGTCAGCATTCTTTATTTTACGTTTCTTAGTTTCTAAATAATGATTTTTATTGAAACTTGAAATTTTTTGATAAAAATTGTTGTCAAAAAACTTTGTTTACAAAATTAAATTTCATAAAATTATGAGGCTTATGTATACTTTTTGTTCATTTTAATTTTTGAACTAATATGATTCTTAAAACTATAGAATGTAAAGTTTAAATGGGCCTTTCATGTTATATCATTACATTTAGTAATACTATTTCTCGGGCATTAGGTTTTAACTCTTATAAGAATATACATATTTTTGTCTGTTAATGTACAAATATTTTTCCGATGTGTTTTGGATATTCCTTCTCTAATAAAAAGAGATACCATTTTGTTTTCGGTTGTACAAGAAAGAAGATCAAGCATTTTTCTTTTTTAAATTTAATAAGCCACATTAAAGAAGGAACGTCGCAATGCTACACGCTACATTAACGACGTCTCCAGAGTAACTGAATGACGGTTCATATGGAAATCGCAGGTAAGCGTCTCATACAACAACGCCCCCTATAGTTCGTTGCGATCGCGAATTAGGAATTAATTAATTAATTGCAGTGAGAATGCTTTAAAAGGCAGCTGTTGAATTGATATTTTTCTACGGGGAGCTACCTAAACGTCTAAAAAACGTTTAAGTGTTTGTATTGAATGCATTGAATTTTTTTATATTTCGCGTTTATTTATTCATTGAATTTTCACGCTTTAAAATGCGGAATATTAGTCAAGCTGCTAGGGCTTTTAAACGTAATGAAAGAAAACGTGTTCGAAGAGCCCAAGAAAGTGTTGAGGAATGTTATGGAAGACGTAGATTGCAGAGATCAAGTGCAATAATAACTATTCAAGATGTAACAGTAGATGTCGAAGAGTATAATATTGGCTCAATAACGGAACTGTTTTTTGGAAAAAATTTAATTGAAACTTCTATTGGCAGTAGGCAATGGGAACTGCCAAAATCAAAACTCCCCGATTAGAAATGCAGCATGGCGGCCTCCACATGGTATTTCTCGGGTAATGCTAACAGCCATGCATTTTAATTTATTGTACGTAAAACATCCTTATTTTGTTCTAAAATGTTATGTACTTTATCACAAATGTTAATTAATATAGAAATTGATTTCAATAATGCTGATCACCAAAAAATATTTCATTTGGCGATAAAGCAAATTTTTGTATTCTTGAAAATGAAAGACTTTTTGAGGGTTATTATCTCACAAGAAAAAGTTAGGGTTTAAAAGTTTATATTTTTAAATAATAAAATTTTTTTCAAAAACTTTCAGAATTTCTAGCATTAACTAATTTATTATACACATTTAGTTGAATTTAGGTGAGTAACTGCAATATTTGATAATTTATTTTGCTAATATATTTATCATTTAGCTAATGTTTTGATTTTTTCACCATGTACAATCTAAATAGCTAATATACTTTTTTAAAAGCCAATAAGAACATTGATAGAATTCTTCTTCATAAGTACAATACTATGTCTTTGATGATAAAATGCTATGTCTTTGATGATAATATACTATGTCTTTGTGCTAGAACATTGTGATCATTGGCGATCGAGCGCTGCGAGCCATGGTTCACGGCGTGAGCCACATAGGATTGCGTAGCAATTCTCGGGGGTTGGCGAGCGTTAGCGATCAGGGGGCGGAGCCTCCTAGTTTAATATAAATTATTATTTACTTTTTGTATTGCATAAAAATTGCAATTTAACATGAACATTTTTTTGTAAAAACGCAAGATAATTATTTCTTATTCTGTTACAGTTCTTAATTACTCGTGACACTTTTCTAGATAAGTTCGTCTTAAAAGTGTTTTTTAAGTGTTCGTAAAACTATTATTCTTGTTACTTACGAAAGTTTCTAATCTAGCGATATCTGCAAATTATACCTAAAAAACTGTAAAAGTCAGGAGCTATGCTGATGCTTGTAACAATAGAGTGTTTATTTTGCCTAGCTGAATTGAGAATAAGAAAAAAATTAAATTTTATTTGAAAACATTTTGTTAAAAGAGATTGTCTAAAGAAACTCTTTATTGAAAAGAAAAATATATCTTTAAATTATTCCATTGATTACGTTAATTTGAAGAAAATTATTCAAAACTAATGATTAGTTGACGTTAATATAAGATACATCTTGTAGGAAAAGTAAAATACTATTAATATACACTACAAATATGATAAAAATATTGCATTAAAAATAAAAATTTTAAAGCTTTTATCTCGTAATGCTTGAATAAATTAATAACCTAGGTAAATAAGTCTGAAAGTGAATTTCTGCAAGTGAAAGAATAAATTCTGCTACGAAATTTGGTTCTTGTAGGAAAGGTAAAATACTATTATTATACACTACAAATATGATAAAAATATTTAAAAAATGTAACTAAAAAAATCTATGCATATAAATTCTTTTAACATTTATAAGGATATACTTCGACGATTATCACATTAAAAATAAAAATTTTTAAGCTTTTAGCTCGTAATGCTTGAATAAATTAATAACCTAGGTAAATGAGTCTGATCGTGTGTTTCTGCAAGTGGAAGAATAAATTCTGATATAAGAATAAAAGATACCGAGACATCTTTTTATTTAAGGCTTTCGCATTTTATTTTTGATCTAATACAATTGATTCACGATGTTTTTGACCAAGTATGTGTTTGACATTTAGTAAAAAAATCTAGATAACTTTATTTATTTCACAGTCACGTGTGCACAGCAATGCCAATGTCATTTATGATTACAATAAAGCGATCTGAAAACTGTAAAAAAACTGTGTAAATATTTATTATTAAAATTAACTTTATGAACTTTGAAAGATGGCGTCCAGTTAATAGGAAAGTGGTTGTAACAAATTTTCGGATAATGGAGAATATCTTTAACCAAATAATTTTGATTATTTAAGAATTTATATGCCAGAGCTGCCAAACTTTAAACACTTTTTGGGAAAATATTTTCCAATGATAGTTAATTTTTATTTATATCTGATTTTACGTTATCTCTTACACCACTTTATGTGATAATTACTTCATTTTTATAGTTCATATAAAAAGCCACTTGTTATGAGTTCTTTCGTTGAGATAATTTTAATATTTACTAAAATATTTGAAAGCAATAGTTTCTGTTGTCTCCCACTGTGTAAAATATTTTGCAAAACGCGTAATAGTTGGCTACCCTCATATACGCAAGAATATTTGTATATTGGAAAAACAATTAATAGTTTATAATTAAGTTTAACCAAATAGAACTCTTACGAGCCTTGAATGTTTTTAAAAGAGATTAAAAATTAAATAGAGTTTTTAATGTATGAGTAATTTGAACTTTTTACCACTTCTAAAAACTTTTCTAAATCAACAGGAAACCCCTTTTATAATTTTACTTTTTAAAAAGACATACGAATAAAGATATTTTATTCATAAATTATTCATACACGTTTTAGAAAATAACCCGTGAAAGATATCTCAATATTAAATAGACTGTTTGAAAATAACTTATAACTGCGATTTTTTTACTACCAGTTTTTCACATCGTTCCGGGTTTGTAATAGAAATTATCCACGAACTTTGATAAAAATTTTATAGTAGTTGCAGTTATATGAGCAATTCTACAAGTAAACGCCAATTTTAGGGGGGATATTTCTACATGAATTTTCTTCTTTTTTACACCCTAAAAAGGCAAGAAAAAATCGTGAACATGAAATTTTTTCTTTGTGACATACTCTTTCGGACATACTCAGAAAAATCTGAGCCATTTATTCAGATAAAACGATTTTTACATAAATATAATATTATTATACTCTCTAAAATGAATTTATAGAGATTTCATATTATAAGATGATATTTTAGTATAAAAATTGGCGTTTATTTGTAGTTTATTGTGTGGCGTTTATTGGCGTTTATTGCTCATATCGTCGCTTTGAAACTAAACCATGGTAACTCAAAAAAGCAAGTTTTGCAGGAGAGCAATTTCTAACTTCAGCGCTAATGCTAGTCGTGCCAATGCGATAACGATTTATCTGCTCTCTAAATTAATTTTATGGAACTATGAAGATACCACTTTGTTTCTCTAAAAGGGTGATTTTTTTAACACAAAATGACCAAAATATCTCATTTTTCGATTATTTTGAGTTACTACGGTTTAGTTTCAAAGCGACGATATGAGCAATTCTACAAATAAATGGAATTTAGGCGACCAATTAATTTTTAAAACAAAATTTAATTTTTTTTGGGGGGGGGGGCACGCTATTTCTACATAAATTTTCTTCTTTTTTACAACCTAAAAAAGCAAGAAAAAATATCAAACATGAAATTTTCTCTTTGTGACATACTATAAATGACAAAATACCAATTTTAAATTTTTCCCGACTTTTTCAATTTAGGAACTTTGATTAATTTTTTTAAATTTTTGTTTCTTATACTAAAATATAATCTTATTGTGCGAAATCTCTATAAATACATGTTAAAGAGACATTATAATAGTATTATATTTATGTAAAAATCGTTTTATCTGAATAAATGGCTCAGATTTATCTGAGTATGTCAGAAAGAGTATGTCACATTTAAATTATGACACAAAGAAAAAATTCCATGTTCACGATTTTTTCTTGCCTTTTTAGGGTGTAAATAAGAAGAAAATTCATGTAGAAATAGTGTGCCCCCAAAAAAGTTTTTTATTTTTTTTTGACCGCCTAATTGGCGTTTATTTGTAGGATTGTCATATATGATTGCTCGAAGTATTCTCTTGTTTCATTAAGATACCTTTTCATCATTTAGGGTTTAAGACTATATTTATGCATGTACTTATTGACAAGTAATATTAATAAGTTATTAAAATATGGACGTTTTTCGTTTTCTTAAGAGAATCCTTCAAACAGTCTTTGGTTAAGTCATAGGTTCCCAAAGTGGTCCAGGGGGACCTCCAGGGGTCCATAGGAGACCACACGGGGATCCAAGTAGACGTGAAAAGAAAACAGGGGTTCACAAGTTGTAAGTGGGGGTCCACGAAAAATTTTCTGGTTTTCATAATAAAGAACAAAAGTTTTGCCTTGGATTTACCTATCAACGTAGGCATGTAGCATCATTCACTAGGTAGGTACTCAAAAATATTCGAGACTCAGTTCAAACACAGAATTGAATATAGCAATAGATAATAGTACAAGTGTACACCACATGTCAAGACTTGCAAAGTGCCGCCCGTGCTCCCGCTCGCATTTAAATACCCTGCATGATGACTTCAGAAATAGATTTGAAGATATTCTGACGATGGAAATACAACCATGGATCATAACCCCATTTGATGAAACGGAAGAGGCGAATGTGGTATTACATGAGGAGCTACTTGAGCTCAACTGAACGTGAAATTTCAAAAAGGCTATCAAACATTTTGGCTGCAGGCAGAAATCCCCGAAAAATATCCTGGGCTGTGGGAAATTGCGGGAACATTTTTGATAGCGTTTTCCTCGTCCTATCATGTCGAAAAAAGTTTTAGTGCCGCTACCAACCTGTTAACAAAAAAAAGGAGCAGATCGAACATCATAGAACGGAGAGATTTGAGATTACTTCTTACAAAACTGAAGCCAAATATTGATAATTTGCTGTCAATTCATCAAGTACATCCGTCTCATTCAAAGTATGACTATTTCTTATTGTTGATTTACATTTCAGAGTTCATTGTTGATTTCTTGTCAATTGTTGATTGTTTGTAATAATAAATGTTTATAATTTTGTATAACCACTAGTATTATTTTAATAATTAGGACACAAGAAAATGTGCTGGGCTATTCCGCGGTAACTTACGTTACATTCACATAAACTTTATTGCACTGAGAACTTAAAAGCAAACTAATAATACTAATACACACATTAAAATAAAGTGATTTCTAAAAATTACAATCAAAACCAAAAGGAATCTAATTAAAATAATTAATATTTTTCAATTTAAACAATGTAAAAACCTAAAATTAGTGTGGTAACTTACGTTACCGAGTAAGGAATAGCAAAAATTTGCAATAGAATATGCTTGAAAGCAAAATTCTGTTCTTATACAAATGTTACATGATTAAGATTATATGTATCAACATTTTTTTTTCTTTTTAACTCCCCCAATTTAGGGTGATATTTTTTAGGAGTTTTGGGAATACAGTAGAAATGTAGCAGCAGGGGGTCTACCGAAAATAGTAAAACTTTGAAAATGGTCCACGAGAGAAAAAAGGTTTTGGAACCTCTGGGTTAAGTCATAGTAAATAATAATTAAATTAAAAATAGCTACCAATTTATACATAATAAAAAAGTAATTATAAATTTTCGATTTTGTAATTAAATTTAATTGTTGATTCCATCATACTTAAAATTAAAACTTGAATAATCCCTAGCATTAATAACATGCTGGTGGATATAGTAACTGTAAGAATAGTGTTTCTCACTATATTTTTTTATTACAACAGGAGTTTCGTTATACGACATATTAATGTCAAAAACATTTATTTCCGTAGTCGAAGTGCGTGAATCGTAAAATGAGATATTTGGGGCATTTTGTGTAAAAAAAAATCACCCTTTTAGAGAAACAAAGTGGTATCTTAATAGTTCCATAAAATTAATTTAGAGAGCAGATAACTCGTCATCGCATTGGTGCGACTAGGATAAGCGCTGAAAGTTAGATATTGCTCTCCTGAAAAACTTGCTTTTTTGAGTTACCACGGTTTAGTTTCAAAGCGACGATATGAGCAATTCTACAAATAAACGCCAATTTTTATACTAAAATATAATCTTATAATATGAAATCTCTATAAATACATTTTAGAGAGTATAATAACATTATATTTATGTAAAAATCGTTTTATCTGAATAAATAACTTAGATTTATCTGAGAATGTCAGAAACAGTAGTATGTCACATTTAAAGTATGTCACAAAGAAAAAATTCCATGTTCACGATTTTTTCTCGCCTTTTTAGGGTGTAAAAAAGAAAAAAATTCATGTAGAAATAGTGTGCCCGTTCAAAAAATTTTAATTTTTTTTGGCCACCTAATTGGCGTTAATTTGTAGAATTGCTCATATATAATATGATTGCTCGAAGGATTCTCTTGTTTCATTAAGATACCTTTTCATCATTTAAGGTTTAAAACTATATTTATGCATGTACTCATTGACAAGTAATATTAATAAGTTATTAAAATATGGACGTTTTTCGTTTTCTTTGGAGAATCCTTCAAACAGTCTTTGGTTAAGTCATTGTAAATAATAAAAAGAAAAAAGAAACTACCAATTTAAAATTAGTAAAAAAGTAATTAAATATTTTAATTTTTCAGCTCTAACTTTATTTCGTTAATAAGTTGAAAAGCTTAAAAAATCCCTAGCTTCCATAATGTGCTGGTGGATATTAATGAGAATAATATGCTAGATCCCTAAAAAATTCATTTTTATATTACAAGTGTTTCGTTATTCGACACATTAATGATAAATAAGCCCCGGATTTTGATGACATTTGCATTTTTTGTCCTTCAGAGCATTTTTTGAGATTTATAGGGCATTTTCTTTAAATTTTGGCGCGTATTTTGCATTTTAAAGCATTTTTTAAATTTTTTGTTAATTTTTTCTAATTTTTATTATTTTTTATAATTTTTTATTATTACACTGGCTTCCAAACAATGAAGAAAATCTCTAGGATATTAAAAGGTGAAGCAACATCTTTTCAAATTGAAGAATAATTGTCAGTAAGTGTGACCGTCTTTTTCAAGTACGCACCAATAACATCAGTAGACGTTGAAAGAAGCTTCTCCTGGTATAAAAATTTGCTTTCAGACAAGAAACGCTCGTTTACATTTAAAAATATTAAAAAAAAATTAATAATCCGCTGTAATTCTGATATTTAGTAATATTAAGAGATGGAAGTTGTTATATTCATTTAAGTTCTTATACAAAATGAAAATGTTTTGGAGTCAATATATTTTCCTTTTTTTGTTATTTTAGGAAATAAAACATATTTTTCAAACTTTAATGAACGTAGAACAAGTATTGCATTGCTTTATATTTTTTGAAACGACTCATAATAATTTTAAAAAGTAAAACATTGTTTTTGTTCAATATTTTTACTTCTATTTAAGTCATGTCATAAGGCATTTTTAGCACAATTTTCGCATTTTAAGGGCATTTTTTGCACTTTCAAGGGCATTTTTGCAGTTTGTAAGGCATTTTTTGCACTTTTTAAGGGTATTAATTGAGATTTTTTAGGTCATCAAAATCTGGGCTCTAATCATAAAGCATTTGTATCCGCAGTTGAAGTGCAAGACATTTTCTGTGGTATTTATTAATCAAGGAAAATAAGATTTAAGTGGTTTATGTATCAGAATTTTATTTCTTCGCTTTAATGACAAAACGAATCCACACTAGTTTAGAGTATGCTTGTTTGACTTTTATATCGAATTAGGTAGCGTTAAATAAAATAAGGCATGCATTCATTATCTTCAGCTTTTAGTAAATCTACAATAAAATAATTCAGATACCATTGTATCTTTGTACCCTGATTATAGCTACTTGGAATATTTCACTGTAATAATTAGGTTCAAAATACATTTTGTACCCAAAAGATTTTCAAAATAAAAAATATATATAATTAAATATTATTTTTTTTTGTTTTCCTAATACGTTCGTTTTAATTTAAACGTTTGTATAAAAAGGCAAGATAATTATTTTATATTGTGTTACAGTTCTTGAAAACCTGGGACACTTTTTTAATGAAGTTTATCTTAGAAGTCTCTTGTACTTAAGTGCACATAAAACTACAATGCTTCTGACTTGCGAAAGTTTCTAATTTAGCGACCACTGCAAACTATACCAAAAATCCAATGCTTTTATCTTTTGCGAGAATCCTTGTTAAAGTAAAACCTTGGGAAAGATCACAGTAAGTAATTTATAGTCTAAAAAAAGCTACCGGTTTAAATTTGCTTTGATTTGCTTAGTTGAGCTCCAGAACTAGAATCCACCGTCATCATAAAAGCAACTCCATTGCCTGCTTACCTCATTGCTCAACCAAAACTGTTCTAAAATTCCAGATGAATGGGAAAGGGGCGGCTTCGCAGACCAGGTGCCCAATAAAATCAAAACACTAGGACTACAACGAACGACTCTTTTCTTGAACTTTAGTTAGTATCTCTATTAGTATACAAATTAATATTTTTGAATGCTGATTACACTAGATGGCGCAAGTAAGGCTTAGCAAAATTTATGTAGAATCTTCATGATTTTGGATCCCGATTTTGTTGTATATATGCTATCATCAATTTATAATCCTCAATTTTAAATTTCTACTGCAATTAATGTCAATATCACAGTTTAAGCTCATTTTTCATGTATATCTATCTAATCATGGCTGTATTCATTTTTTAATGACAATTTATGTAATTCTCCGATCAAGTTTGTACATACTTCTAATCATGGTAACTTATTTTATAATGTTACCACATTGTTACATAATTCAAAATGTTTTATTCACTGTATATAATTTTCATGATGAATGGGGTAGGGGCCGCTGCGCGGCCTAGGCACCCAGTTTTGTTCAAAGAAAGAAGGAAACTACGACAAACGAATATGCCACCATAATGTAGCATAACACAAAATGTTTTAATACACTGTATGTAAATTATTTCATGATGTATAGGTTAGGGGCTGCTGCGCGTCCCAGGCACCCAATTTATTTTAAATAAAGGTCAGAACGAACGAACGAACGAATTTTCTTTCTAACAATAGTGCAACCTAACATTAATGATGAGTTAATGGATATCATTCTCAAATAGAGCGCCTTCATACCAGTTGATAATAAAAAAAATTATCAGAAATCTAATAGCAATGTTACAGAAAGAAATATCTACTTGTTATTACTATGGCATACCTGCCAACTTTTAATCCCTTCCATTATAATTTTTCCCAGTGGTATTAAAATGGAATTAAAATTTCAATTTTAAGCAAAAAAATAAGTTGTATTTGAAAAAAATTAAGCTGACAATGCAATTTCAGTGTCAGCCACCGGTGGTTACGCGGCCTAAATGCAATTTCAGTGTCAGCCACCGGTGGTTGACGTGGCCCAAATGTAATTTCAGTGTCAGCCACCGGTGGTCGACGCTGCCTAAATGGAAAGTCCAGTGTCAGCCACCGATGGGTGACGCGGCGCACAACGAGTTAACTACTTTTCGAGAAAATATAAAAATATCTCATAAGGAAAATATTTCTTTTTATCCTTTTATTCAGATAAAATAATTATCTATAATTAACACTTAATTTTTTCAATAGTAAAAGTTACATTTTTTTCTCTTAGTAATTAATAACCGCATCCTTTGAAATGATATTACTGTTGTTGATCCGGGCCTTATATTAAATAAAAATTTTATTTGGAATGATAATGTTAGGAAAATATAAGCTAAAGCCATAGGATTATACAAATAATCAAAATGTCACTTAAAAACAAACGGTACATACATCAATTACTTATGCATACCCTACCTGGTGCAATTACAGTATTGTAAATGCTTAAATTAACTTAATGTGTTTCCGAAGTAAATTACTAAGAAAAATGTGAGGAGTCCCATATTTAATTCAAAACAAATATATGCATAGAGATTTTAAATTAAAGACCCCTACTGAAACTTAAATTACAGTTAACCCATAATTTTATATTAAAGCACTTTAGTAGTCAGCAGTATAATACAACAATACTTTTAAAGCAGAAATGCTAATAGAAGATTTCAAACTCAGACCCGTAGCTCACTTTTTCACTAACGATGCTATTTTATCAAATGAATTCAATTAACTCTTCATAATTTTTAATCTCTTATTGATACTTATAATTTAATTTATAAATTTAAATTATAACACTGCAAGCGATTGGTACTGCAGTCTTTTCTCTAATAGGTCTTAACACTTATTTCTTGTTGGTGATGCGATTCAGCCAATAGCATTGCAATTACAGCAAATAGTTCAAAATTATTTTTACTTTTGCTTATATCATTGATTGTATTACCCTTATTTTTTCTTTTATGTTTCGTTCTGTTCTCATAACTCATGATGAAAATTATTTTACAACTTCCCAAATCAAGATGAAAAGGTATAAGGCCTCTTCGGGGCCTAAGAGACTTGAGCAATAACATGACTATGTTAACCGCATAAAATAGCCTTGTGACTCTTTGGCTGGAGGAGGGCCATCAGGGTCGTAGTAGAATAAGGATCAGTAATACAGAGGAAATTGCAGTCGTGTCAGTTGGCCACGGTTTCTGAGGCCGAAGGGGCCCTTTACCCTTTCATCATGAGGTCAGAATCAATGAGGTGGTAAGCCTTCTATTCCTTGTAATCTAAAAATGAAATTAAGAATTAATAAAGGGATGCATTGCCAGTGTAAGTATCATCAGAGATGATGAAGAGTGTACATACATATAAATACATAAATAGTAATAAATATAAATACAAAATACATAAGTATAAATACATAAATATATTGATATAAATAATCAATATTATACTTCCTGTACGAAGTTTGACAGTATAACAAAACAACAAAAGCATTTCTTAACTATTCATCACATCGCACAATGCTTATTCATCAGTCCAAAGTTTAGTCTAGCTAATAGTGGCATTCTAAATCAAATTGATTAGTGTCAACATATTAAATACATTTATATTTTTCTTTATTCTGCATTTATATCCAATATCGTCCTATATATTGCCATATAGATAATAAAATATCACTATATATTATTGAGTAACCAATAACTGTATACTATTGAGTTCCATTAAGTTAAAACTCAAATGGTCAATGTTGCATCACTTGTAAAGAAGTGTGCAATTGGCCTCAGGGAGGCCTCTTCTATGAGATTCTCATAGTCAAAGATAGCATTAAAGTTAATAGCATTACTGTTCAATGCTATGTCAAGGAAGTTTCGATTCAGGTTGTGAACGAAACTGTCAATCTCTTGGTTCAAGTAAATATCATTATTCCATTGATACCATCTCTCATCCGAGATTCTTCACAGAATTCTATTCTGAAGTACTGTGAGTTTCCCAAGCTCATGTTCCGATATGCTGCACCATACCGAGGTGACGTAGGTTATGATCGGTCTGATCATGAAGATAAATAGCAGTATCTTTAGTTTCAAGCTCAATTTTTCATTATGCATAACTACTTGCAGTTTAATAGCTGCAGCAGTCACTTTGCTCTGACAGTAATATTTTTTACATGATACGACCATGGCAGTATGTTGTTATTGACTAGACCTAAGTTTGTGGCTTTCGTAACTCTTGGTATCACTTTATTGAATAGTACGAGTTCATTATGCTCTCTTATTGGCTTCCTGTTCCATTGTATTACCAATAGTTGGAACTTTTGAGCATTTATTTCGAATTTCCGAACTGACCACCATTCTTCATAATCATATCGCTGGCTCTAAACTAAAACGACATATCTGCTAATGTGTAATGCCTGCAGATGTGTCGTTTTAGTTTTGAAGTAGCGATATATCTTATCTTACAGTTTCTCTACAACCATGTTTGTGTTGATAGATTTTATGATAACTCCCGTGTGGTCTGCATAAAATGCAGTTATAATCATCTCTATCTATCAGAAAATCGTGTGTAAATAGGATATATAACATGAACCAAGTATGCTTCATTGTAGTACACATGTTCTGATACTTCATGGAGCTTACATTTTTCAGTTTAATCTGAAAATTTCCATGTGCCAGATAGCTATAAAAAACTTTATTATTCCCGATGGAAATTTTAGCTCAATGAGCTTGTAAATTATTTCATTATACCATGCTCTATCGAACGCTTTAAATGCATCAAGAATTAGCGAAGCTAAAGTCTGTTTTAGATGAAAACTTCTGCCAACATAATTATCTATGCTTAGTAGTTATTTTGAGGTGTCCAGATTGACTCTGACCCCATACTGCTCGTCAGATGACCAAGAGTGATACGGTTTTATTCTGCTTTAAACTATTCTTTCTCCTGTATTTTCCCAAGAATGTTAAAAAAAACTTCGATAGTCGATAGCTTCGAAGATCGATAACTGGTCAGAGATAGTAAATATTTTTTTGGTTTAGGAAATAAAATTATATTTGCATGTTTCCATATTTCAGGAAAATAGTTCAACAACAGGCATGCAATAGGTATCTTTGTCGAGTGTTCCACAAAATTATTAGGAAGGTAATTATTGTAATTATTATAAAAGCCAGGTATTTTTTTTATTATTCAATCTCACAATTGCCGCTTTTTCTTCATTAACATTCATAGCTTCCATTATCTGAGGATCTCTTTTATTTCTCAGAAAATTTTCTACATTCTCATTTATAAATCTATCATCATGGAGTCTTTATGGCACAGGGGATAGAGCGTTCACCTTCAAATGAGGGGAACCGGGTTTGAATCCCAGTCGATACGAATACGTCACCTTTAAGAGAAGAGGATCGTCTGAGTTTTATCTAAATTAAAAGCTAATTTCCATTCCTTAAAGTAATTTATTAGATTAAGGAGGTGTATGGCAATGTTCCTGATTAGAACATCTGTTTCTGCTTTCTGTTTAATATATTTTCTATGTGCAGCAATGACAGTATCATGTGCGCAAAGGGTAGTAAATATACCGAAATCACGTGATGAATCGTTGATAAATATTAAAATTAAAAGGGGTCCTAATTTGCTCCTTAGGGGGACACCACTTCTTATACTTCCCATATCAGATAGGAAGGTGTTTCAGTTGATCATGAACACTCACTTTAGTGTATTACCAATAATTATTTATAATAAAAAAAAGTAAGAAAAAGTACATTTAAAAATATACTTTGTATGTGATCTAACCTGTACTAATCTCTTGCTTAATTTAAATCCTTTGTGTGTATTTAATTTTTTAGGTTCGTGTAGTCCTTTCCTTCTTCTCTTTCCACTTTTCTATTTTCATTAAAATCTCACCACTGATTTAAATTATCAGCTTATTTTAATTTCACCCATTAAGTCAGCAACCAACACTTAAGTACTGAGATGGACTCGTTGGCCGGATACTCATCAGTACTTATTTTCAGTTCCCAAAATTATAAACAGCGTAATCCGGGATGTCCCAGGTGATGAAAATGTAAAAAGTGGTAAAAACTCAATTCGTTTTTACTTGTTCAATACCTCTTTAACTAGCCAATCGTAACTACAACTGTGACTTACATTTCTAATTTTTCGCGGAAGAAAAATCATCAGTTCAATCCTTGAAGCACCCAAAGCCATCGTGACAAATTAATCAAAAAAGATCTGAAAATTGACGAAATGAACGAACACATTGCCAAAATAAACGCGACCTTCTTCAACGATGCTCAAAAATGTCTACCGGTGCCATATATTTTTTCAGCATTTTGCTATTTTTTAAATTTACAAATATAAGAAAAAAAATTAAAAAGTAAGTTATAATTGAAGTAAATAAAAGATTCTTAAGGCAGTCTGCATCATTAATTATACCGATAGATCGAGAATCAGAATTCATTCTTCTTATAATTTAAAATATTGAAGAATCAAATTTATTCGATGCATGTACTTTTTTTTTCAAGATTCCATTCTCTTTTATTACTTGGAATATTGAGTGATAAATCAAAAAGGCAATAACCACCGAAAAAGCAAATCGAATTACAGTTTGGGAGAATGACGAAAGCAGGTTGCGTGTCAAACTAAGAACGGCCTAATATATGTGATCGATATTTCACAAAAAAAGGGTTAGTTTTTGAATTATTAGAACTGTATTTTATTTTTTATTTAATGGTCACAATTTTATATATGAACAACTTACTAAATTCTGAGTTTACGACAATCAATATTCAACTCCGTAGACTTAAAATTTTAAACCCAACCTAGACGACTGGCGAACTCCTAGCTCAAGTATAAGAACAAACTAAGAAGACTTTTTGATGGAACTAATCCACATTTGAATTGCATGATGAGGCAAACCAAGCAAACGTCCCAAGGTTAGCCCGACGGCAAGGAGATTCTAACCCATGATTCGTCTTCCACTGAGGATATTTTAGGTCGGCACTGTGGTCGGTGCAAGTCGGGTCAGAATTCGTACCAACCAGTCACCTCTAGGAAACTTGGGACATCTCATTAGAAAATTAGAACTGCATTTCAAATATTATCTGTGCCAGTTTGATTAACGAATAAATAATTGCTTTACTGCATTTTGTTCGAAAAATCCATGTGACTTATACACGGATTTGCAATAGAATGATATCTTAAATCTAAATAAAATATGAAATTTGTTTTTGAATCTTTTCGATTCTTGCAATTTTTTTTCGCAACTTGTTACTATTTTAGTATAAAAGTTAAAAGTTGAGAATTATTGAGACTTATCGTTGTACACGATTGTACACAGTGCGCTGGTTCATTAAATAGTATAATTTCAACAAACAATATTTTATTTTAACAATTGTAAATAACCAAAATCATTGCACTATTACAATGGAAGCCACGACTGGCTCAAACAAGAGTTCAAGAGAAACTGAGCAGTTCACAACAATTGCTACAGATGGCGCTTCGCCTAAGACCGAACATGCCGGCCCCTTGAAATATTTAACATATTTCAACAATAACTAATATACATTGAAACTATAAGAATCACAATAAAATTATTAGAAATATTTGATTTCAATTAATAGAATAAAATTATGGACTGTAGAAAAATATTTGTTCCAATATTAAATGAATGTACAATTCCAAATTTAAAGGAAATTATTAAAATACAATGATACAATACAAATATAAACAAAAAATAATTCAATGAGGTTACAATTATTACCAAACTATTTATTGTCCTCAATAGGCAAAATACTCAATTTATGAATTGGTCTTTTAAATAAACCTTTAGGAGTTCGCACTAAAACAACCCTAACCTTTTTATCTTTGCCAGCTATAGTTTCTTCAACTCTACCAATTACCCAATGACATACTGGAAGATTATCTTCCCTAACTAGAACCATTGTACCAGGGGTAACATTATCCTTCGAAAATTGCCACTTAGTTCGTTCGTGTAAATTAGACAAGTAATCTTTTTGCCACCTTTTCCAAATATTTTGAGTCAATTTTGTAACTCTTTCCCATCTAGACAATCTGTTATCTGGAATTTGAGTGATTTCGGGTTCTATGGGGGCAGTTATTGGACGCCCTATTAAAAAATGACCTGGCGTCAGAGCGTTCATATCATTTGCATTTGTAGATAATGGGGTAATTGGTCTAGAGTTTAAAATTCCCTCTATCTGCGTAACAAGGGTCAAAAATTCCTCAAGGGTTAGTTTTGAAATTCCAACAGTCTTTTTAAAGTGGGTTTTAAAGGATTTCACTGCTGCTTCCCAAATACCCCCGAAATGGGGGGCCCGTTGAGGTATAAATTTCCAAGTAACCTCTTCTGTTAACAGATAATCAATTAATTCTTGTTCCGGAGATTGAGCCAAACTATATAACCGTTTTAACTCGTTTCGAGCTCCACAAAAATTACTCGCATTATCACTCATTAACATAGAACATTTCCCCCTTCTTGCAAAAAACCTTTTTAATGTGGCAATCAAGGCCTCAGTTGTTAAGTCCGAGACAATTTCCAAATGTACTGCCCGAGTGCAAAGGCACACAAAAACTGCTACATACATTTTTTGAAAACTTACTTTTCTTTGATTTTTTTGCTTGACAAGAAACGGTCCGCAGAAATCTAAGCCTGATTTATTAAAGGTGAACTCAGGATTTAATCGATAAGATGGAAGATTACCCATTAATTGATCAATAGCTACAGGTCTAAATTTAAAACAAGTAACACACTCGTGCACTATTTTTCTGGCAAGATTTCTTCCGTGAATTGGCCAAAACCTTTGGCGAACAGAATTAAGTAATGCCTGGGGACCAAGATGCAAATCTTTTAAATGGAAATACAACATAATTAAATATGTAAGCTTATGACCCGCAGGCAAAATAATGGGAAACTTAGCATCGAAACTTACCTGCGAGTGGGCCAAACGACCACCCACCCTCAGTATACCATCTGCATCTAAAAAAGCGTTAAGTGATTTAATCTTACTCTTAGAAGAAATTGCACCTTTCTGAATATCTGCAATATCAGAAGAAAATTCATCCCTCTGTACTTCTCTAATCAAAAACAATTCGGATAATTTTAACTCTTCCCTCGAAATCGGTCCCGTAGTTTTCTTTGCTGAGTTTTTAGCATTTCTTACAAACCTGAAAATAAAACTTAAGATTCTGATTAGTTTCATATAACTATTGCTTTTGTTCAAAAAATCAATTATAAAAGTGTTTTTCTCGAAGACAGTAAAATTAAGGTCAGAATTTTTCTTGAGTTCAACCATATATTCATCGCTGGAAGAAGGAGAATGTTCGAATTGCTTATAGTCCTCAGTCTTTAGAAAGGAAGGGCCATTCCACCAAAGTTCAGAGTTTGAGATTTTGTCTGCAGTAACACCACGAGAAATGAGGTCAGCAGGGTTGCTTTCGGAAGGCACATGTCCCCATTTAAATAATCTAGTGATTTCTTGAATCTTGGACACTCTATTCGATACGAAAGTTTTCAACAAACATGGATCAGTTCGTATCCACGCCAAAGTTATGGTTGAATCCGACCACAAGTAGACACTTTGTATATCCATTTGAAGAGCTTTTAACAGTTTCTGTAGAAGTTTGGACATTAGTTCAGCCGCCAATAATTCTAAACGAGGAATCGTCAACTTTTTTATCGGCGCTATGCGTGACTTGCTGCACAGTAAGTTAATAGTCACTTGATTCAATTCATTCTTACATCGTAAATAAATCGCTGCACCGTATGCATCTTGCGAAGCATCGCAGAAGCCATGGATTTCAAAGGAGGAAACAGTTCCATTCGCTACACAGTGGTCTATTTTAATGTCTTTCACACAGAGAAGAGAAGAGGCATACTTCTCCCACTCCTTAACTTTGCAGTCTGGCAGTGCCTGGTTCTAGTCCAGTTTTTGTAGCCAGAGCTTTTGCATAAAAATTTTAGCCTTCACTATCACCGGCCCCAAGAGGCCTAATGGATCAAACAGTCTTGAAATGCACGATAAAACAGTTCTTTTAGTACAGTTCGTCAGATTAGTGCTATCTGAAATTGAAAATTCAAACAAATCAGCATTTGGGTTCCATATCACACAGAGAGTCTTAACGTTGTTTTTAATATCGAAATGGTACTCCTGGTCTTCATACGGTAAGTTTTCTAACAAGGACTGTTCATTAGATGACCATTTGTGTAAATTCATGCCACCCCGATGAAGAAGGTTTATTAACTGATTTTTTAACTCTAAGGCAGAAGAAATATCATTAGCCCCCGAGACTACATCGTCCATATAACAATCATTTTGGACGACACGAGCTGCAATGGGAAAATCCTTCCCTTCATCAATCGAAATTTGTCTTAAGACACGCGTTGCCAAAAATGGAGCAGAGGTAGTACCATAGGTAACAGTACAGAGCTTGTAAATTTTAGCTTCATCATCTTTATTCAATTTCCACAATATTCTTTGTAAGTCTCGTTGATTTTCATCAATTAAGACAGTGCGAAACATACCTCTAATATCAGCCGTAAAGGCTACAGGATGTTTCCTAAATCTACACATAATTGAAAATAAATCATCCTGAAGCACGCCCCCCTTCATTTGTATAGAGTTAAGTGATTCACCACTCGATGTTTGCGCACTAGCATCAAAAACGACACGCAATTTTGTGGTAGTTTTGTCAGGGCGATGTACGCCAAGATGGGGAATATAGTAACTAGTGTTTACATTAATATCGGTGTCAACAAGTTGCATGTGTCCTGAATTTTGATATTCAAGCATAAAGTCTTTATATAAGTTACAAAGTTCAGGATTAGAGTCTAACTTTCTATATATATTATTCAATCTCTTTAAAGCTAGTTTCTTTGAATCACCTAAACATTGGGGATCCTTTTTGAGTGGCATTTGAACCACATATCTACCACATTCGTTGCGATAATGAGTTTTTAAAAAATGATTTTCACAATATTCCTCCTCACCAGTAAGCATATCTGACGAAACACTTTCGATTTCCCAAAATTTCTGAAGAGAATCTTCAATATTTTCAGAGGTATGTGTTAAACCGCAAAAGGAATTTAAATTGTTCTCATGAACCTTACCCGTTGCTATCAAGCCAAAAGCAGAATTTTGGAATAACAAATTAGGAGAAACTCTGGTTTTTCCTTCCTTTAAAATATCATAAAAGAGCTCAGCTCCTATAATCATGTTTATTTTACTCGGTATCTCAAAATTTGGATCAGCTAATAACGCACGATCAGGAATTAAATGCTCACTAATTTTAATGGGAGTCGATGGAATCAAGCCCGTAATTCTAGGAACTATTAACAATTCAACTTGCGAAGAAAAAGATAAATCCTTATTACAAATCAAAGAAGTCGCCTTCCACTTAACATTCATTTTATTCTCTCCCAATCCACTAACAGAAATGTTTATTTTTTCTCGCTTCAACCCCAAATCAAAACAAGTATCAGAATTTAAATAATTCGACTGACTGCCATTGTCCAACAATGCTCTTATTAAAACATATTTATTTTTAAGCGGACTCCAGATGTTAATTAAGGCAGTAGATAGAAGAACTAATTTATTACTATTCAGATTACGAGTTGAGAATGCGTGGGAGACGCTACTCTCTTTCGATTTCTCTGAGTCAGCAATTTCACTGGCTTCAGAAATATTACTCAATACATTTGGCGCCAGGGAGGGGGTTTGTTTTGGCATATCTGAGCTTGATTTAATAGTTTCAAACGGGCGAGAATTATCTCTATGAAGTAAATCGTGATGTTTACAGTTACAAATTTTACAACAAACTTTCGAAAAACAATTAGAAAGTTTATGATTATTACCAAAACAATTAATGCAAAGCCTTAATTTTTTAACTTCTTCAAACCTTTTTAAAGGGGAAAGTTCTAAAAATAATGAACAATTATGCAGTTCATGCGGTTTTTTACACAACAAACATTTCAAACTAGATTTTAGAATAAAAGATTTACTTTTATTAACGGGATGAAGTTTCGATTTATTTGGCTGCACACCTTGTAAATTCTCTAATAACTGAACTCTTTTATGAAGAAAGTCCAAAAACTTATCCCATTCGGGTAAATCAGAAGTTGTTAGAGACATTTCGAATTCCTTACGTGTATTTTTATCTACTTTTTGTAGAATAATATTCATTAGCAATTGATAACATAAATCGTTACTTTCTAATTTCAAAAGTTTTAAACCTCTTAAATTACGGTTTAACACATCAATAAGATTTCTTATGTCTTTAAAAGAATCATACGATAACTTTTCTAAGTTTAAAATATTAGAAATATAACTATTTACCACAATACGCTTATTCTCATATCTATCAATTAAAACTTTCATTAAAGATTCAAATGAATCTTCACTAGTTTCTATGTATTTAGCATCGCCCTTAAGCGATGATCTCAAATAAATCAACTTTTGTAAATCAGACAATGAAGAATTATTAGATATTAAACTATCGAATTGTTGTTTAAAGCTTGACCAATGCTCAACTTGTCCATTAAATGTAGGCAAATTAATATCTGGTAACTTCAAATTCACTTTAGTTACAATAGAATCATTGCCTCTCACTTCACTATGTTGAAACTTAAATATAAAGGTTTGCAAGCTTACCTTTATATGTTCTATAGACTCTTCTAAATTCTCCATTTCAGCTTCAAAATTGGGCAAATCTTTTTCATCGAGGGTGGCATAATAATCCAGTTTCAATTTCTCTAGTTTATCACAAGTGTCCAAAACGTTTTCTAATTTGCATTGAAGCAATAATAGTCCAGCTGTTTCGGCTTTCTCACGAACAAATGTCTCTAATTTGGTTATTCGACCTTTCAAATAACCCTTTCTGCGACTAAGCACAGTCTTTTCTGATTTTTTGTCTTCTTCACTACTACTGCTCATTATGAAGAAAACGAAATGAAACTACGCATTCCACAACAAACAGAAAGTTCGAAAGTACGACCTCCGGGTCCACTAGGATCACTTTATTATGTACACGATTGTACACAGTGCGCTGGTTCATTAAATAGTATAATTTCAACAAACAATATTTTATTTTAACAATTGTAAATAACCAAAATCATTGCACTATTACAATGGAAGCCACGACTGGCTCAAACAAGAGTTCAAGAGAAACTGAGCAGTTCACAACAATTGCTACAGATGGCGCTTCGCCTAAGACCGAACAATCGTAACACTGTCACCAGCATTAACTTGTAATGTTTATACAGATCCAGAAATCCAGCACCAAAACAAATTCTTTTCAATTAGCCGTTATTTTTTATTTTCCTTCAATTTGTAGTCACTCAAGTGTCCGTTTCTTGTACATTTTTGTCATGTGCTATTTCGGTAAACATCATTTCTATTTCAAGTGTTTTACATGCATGTGTTTTTGTACTATATCTAATCAACTTTTACGTGTAACTTTTTTAATGTACAATACACTTACTGGAGTACTTTTCTCACTTTGAAACTTCTTTATCAATTGGAGATATGAAAAATAATTTCTTGATTTCGTGATAGATACGATATACAGTGTTTATAATTTTATTGCTTTCTCTTACAGTAAAAATTAAAAAAAAAACTGCTGTGTAAAGCTACCCATATAAACATGTTAACTTTGCCCACCAGATAATTTTGATTGAAAACTGCTTCGAAATTCCAATAGTTCGTAATTCCTTTGAAATTCCAATATTTTGTGTAAAATGATAAAAAGATATTTGAGAACTGTTAAAAAAATTTATTATTCATTAATTTTATAAATTTTATTTATGCTAAGAATTCGTTAAATAGCTAGAGCTTCGTTACCAAATTTTAGTGCTTAAATATTTATTAGCATAAATATTTTAAAAAGAGAACATGTATGTTGATGCAAGACACTAGCCGTTTGAAAAAAAAACGTGAAAAATCTTACTCAAAATGAAATTTGTCTCATCGCTGCCTCGGAGAAGGAGTTTTGAAAACAATTTTGGTCTGAGAAAAATTAGATCTAATCAGTTTTCGGACATGAACGACTTGTTTACCTTTGGCTCTCGGATCGAATTCAGAACCTTGTAATAGCTAAGAACCTTACTAAACAATGTCTCAATTTTTTCCCCTAGAAATTTCACAATCATCAGGTTCATCACAATCGAAGTTCAGTGGTTTCTTATCGATTTATAAATTTTGTTTCACTTGTATCGTATTATTTATAATGAAATATAATTAAATAACGATTAGGTACATCAGCATCTTTATCTCGGTTCGTGCCTGTATCATACACCAGTCGTTTTGTCACATTAGGATAGTTTGTGAAAGGAGGGCGAAGTAGCTCCTATTTTCTTTTGAATCTGGGCGCAGTATTACTCAACAACGAGAATTACACGAAAATTTAAAGTTTAAAAATTCCACAATCATATCCCTCCAACGGTTAATATGTAGCATAAATTGACATAATATGGATCACTAGACAGCTGCTGTTATGAGCTTCACAGATTAAAGTTGGTGGACAAGAATGACCGAAGATGCTGACTCCTCCTACCTTTACTGTAGATTCTGTTGTTGTGCTTTAGAGCTTATTTGGTTTAATTTCAGCATTAAATCAGAAATACAAAGGATACTTGTCTATGCATCAACTGCAGCCGCGTAATAAGTACAAGTAGCGAACTATATTTCTCATGCAGAAAAACTTATTAATCTTTTAAATACTTAGTTATATCAAAATTTGATATATTTTCGTTTGATTGTTTGCAAATGCACTGTAAACGGTACCTTACTTGCCTCAGGGCTAAAGAGAATAGAAGGGCTGGTTCACTCCTTTGAAGTATCTCTCGCCGCTCCGATCCTCCGACGTCACTCTAGTGACGTCACTTTGGCGCAAAGCTCGCACTTTTACTTCAAGAACGGAGCGTTTGGCCTTACTAGCTCTAACTAATATTGGATCATTTCTTTTTGCGAGATATTCTAAGACATTTGTTATTTTCTATAATGACTTTCCTCAGTTTTTGCAGTGAATTTACAAGAATTTAAAACTATTATCGAAATGCCAGTCTGCGCGATTGCAACTTGCAAAAATTCTGATATAAAAACAAAAGGAAAAAGTATAATTTTTCGCGTGTTCCCTAAAGTAAATGAACAACTATGTAAAGAATGGATTCCGAAATGACACAGTTAATTTAAAACAGCAATACGTTTATTCTGTCGTAAAGAACTTTTATAAAAATTCATTATCTAAATAGAAGCCGCCTCGTTACTTCATAACCCAAGTCAAAATTTTTGATGGTTTTCCTTTGATGGACCAACATAATCCTTGATGGTAACCAACATAAGCAACCATCACCCCAAGGTAGGAATTCGGACAGAATTATGATGGTCCAACATAAGATTAGCATCTTGTTTTGATGGTTTGCTCATGTTGGACCATCAGAAATTTCCATCATATTATGTTAGAAATGAAATGTTGGAACCAACATTAGTTACCATCATCCCAATATAGGAATTCGGACAGATTTATGATGGTCCAACATAAGATTAGCATCTTGTTTTGATGGTTTGCTCATGTTGGACCATCAGAAATTTCCATCATATTATGTTAGAAATGAAATGTTGGAACCAACATTAGCTACCATCATCTCAATATAGGAATTCGGACAGATTTATGATGGGCCAACATAAGATTAGCATCTTGTTTTGATGGTTTGCTCATGTTGGACCATCAGAAATTTCCATCATATTATGTTAGAAATGAAATGTTGGAACCAACATTAGCTACCATCATCTCAATATAGGAATTCGGACAGATTTATGATGGTCCAACATAAGATTAGCAACTTGTTTTGATGGTTTGCTCATGTTGGACCATCAGAAATTTCCATCATATTATGTTAGAAATGAAATGTTGGAACCAACATTAGTTACCATCATCCCAATTTAGGAATTCGGACAGATTTATGATGGTCCAACATAAGATTAGCAACTTGTTTTGATGGTTTGCTCATGTTGGACCATCAGAAATTTCCATCATGTTATGTTAGAAATGAAATGTTGGAACCAGCATTAGCTACCATCATCCCAATATAGGAATTCGGACAGATTTATGATGGTCCAACATGAGATTAGCAACTTGTTTTGATGGTTTGCCCATGTTGGACCATCAGAAATTTCCATCATATTATGTTAGAAATGAAATGTTGGAACCAACATGAGATACCATCATCCCAATATAGGAATTCGGACAGATATTTGATGGTCCAACATAAGAATAGCATCTTGTTTTGATGGTTCATCCATGTTGGACCATCAGAAATTTCCATCATATTATGTTAGAAATGAAATGTTGGAACCAACATGAGATACCATCATCCCAATATAGGAATTTGGACAGATTTATGTTGGTCCAACATTAGAATAGCAACATGTTGGACCATCAGAAATTTCCATCACATTTTCTTACTGCTCAAATGTTGGAACCATCATCCCAATGTAGGAATTTTGTCTGACAATTTATAGTCGAACATAATACAGGCAAATAGTTTTGATGGTATATTCCCGCTGGTCCAACAATAATTTGTTGGAACAATCACCTTATACATGATTTTAATCAGATTTATGTGATTTGATTAATCCTTATGGATCATCCAGATTTACTATCATTACATCTTGCTGTTTGACACGTAATCTCCATGACGGGTCTCATTGGGTAAAACGTTAAGCAAATTTAAAAAGGAAAAACTCAAATTGTGCGTGAATTTTGATTAGAATATTATTTATAAAAATAATTTTGTCCAAGAACAATTCATATCAGTATTTTTAAATGAAACATTAATACTATTGCGGCAATTATTCTCTAATATAGTAGACAATCCAGTATCAAAATAATTGCAATCCAGGCTAATTAGAAAGAAATATTAAAAAAATGTAAGCTTGTGACACATTTAAGAAATTAAACTAATTTTTTAAAAAAATTAATATTCAATGTCAAAATAAAATCAAGGATATTTATTTAAAATCTTTTATTTAAACAGAGCATATTATTCAAGCAACTTCTTTCCAACAACAAGCACACATAATTCACAATTATAATGGTCAGTCTTCATTTACAAACTTCTTTTAAACTAACTTTACTAATTCATTCCATATATGTCCTCGTATTACATCTAGAAGAAAAAATAAGAGCAATCAAATTAACAGCTTCTTTAAATAATTAATAATAATTTTTACTACAAGTAATAAAGTGAAATTCAAACAAGATCCAAAATAAATAAAATTAAAGAAATTTAAAATTAGCCTACTTTTAAGAAAAATGTTAGGTTAATATTTGTATCAATTTGTGCATATGTTTATACAAAAGGACGTAAATGCAGAAAAATTGGCAGTTATAAAATTATGAAGATGTTTGGAAATATTTGGACAAATTATGTAGATTTTTTGCATCTTAGCACAATTTGTATAGACCAAATATTAAACTTTTTTGGAACTCCTTGATGTTAATATAAAATTATATGTAAATACTCTACTTTCTTCAAAAATATTTTTTTTAACGAATACCAAATTCATAAATAATTTTAGCTATTCAGCTAGTGAATTGTTATGCTGTTTAGTCAATTATTGACAGGGAAAACAATTCTATGCACACGGTGATTTCTTTTACGAAAGAAAAACGCATTATGAAATTACAGTTTTAATGAAGTTCGGGCAATCACATTTAACAATATAAATTGAGTAATCTTTTCTTGTGATCTCAGGGTTATCAAAGGTGGGCTCAGTCCAATAAAATCCATCTTTTTACACACCAAATAAGTTTCTTAACATTTCATTAGTTCCAATCAATTTTCTTTGAAATTACCTAATTAAGTTGCTCTTTGAAATAATTGTTGCTCGTTAAGTTGCTCTTTGTAATATATTGTTCTATAAACTTTTATGCCTATCTTTATTTTATGCCTTTTTACAACAATATAAATTTACTCAAAAATAATTTAAATAAAAATTACTCAAAAATAGTTAAATAAAATTAAATAAAATTTAAATAAAGTTGTGTGTTTACTGCTCTGTAAACACACAACTTTATTTAAATTTTATTTAACTATTTTTGAGTAATTTTTATTTAAATTATTTTTGAGTAAATTTATATTATTACTAGTTTATATGATTTGAATTTGGTTTTAGCTGCCTTGAGCGCTATTCCAATTTGAATTAATGTATTTAAGGTTGTTTTCATTTTTACCTTCTGTTTAATTAATTTCACTTAAGAATTTGTTTTTACAACCTTATTCGCAAACAAAATTATTATGAACAAATTAAAATTAGCTAAATACACGAAAAAATACATTATAAATTATTAATATAAATTACTAAATTATAAATTATTAAAACACATTACTAAATTCTGAGATCTATAAAACAAATAATGTACAATAGCAATAATAGCGCATTTCATTTCACGGATGTTAACAACACTTCTAGAAATTCCATTCATTAATTAAGTTTCAATTTATAATTTTTAACTTATTATGCTTCATATTTCACACTTCATTTATTTACAATAACTTCATCCTTATGCAATTTATTGTACATGTAGAAGGCGACAAAAAATGACTGAAATAATTATATTTTATTTATAATTATATTTTGATTTCTAATATAACATCTATATTATATAAAACGCTAATATGTATGTATCAATAAAACCGATAATATTTCTTTTCTCGCGTTGGCAAAAGCTTTCATTTTTAATTGATAGGCTTCGGCGCGCAAGAGCATGTAGTGAGCATCATTTGGCTAATCTATATTATATAAAACGCTAATATGTTTTAATTGATAGGCTTCGGCGCGCAAGAGCACGTAGTGAGCATCATATGTCTAATCGGGTGAATTCTCACCGAATTATCAAAAAATTCTCACAAAATTATCTTCATCGAAGTCGATGCTTTACATCCGGCGTTCAGTACTGTTTCATATTGTTTTACAACACATGGTTTTAGCCCTCTGGTGGGAAAGACTTTAAAATAAAACTTACAACAGTTACTTTTCTCAACATCTGAAATTTAGAATAGTGTGATTAAGAAAAATATGTGAACTGTTTGCAATTTCAAATTAATACTGAAATGCACAGGCTTAGAATTTTCTACAGTGAAAAGTTTTCGGAACTTCAGTGTTCAAAAAAGTATACAAAAGCTAGACGCTAAGAACGTATCCAATGAGCGAGCAAACCGAGCATCGGATTGCGAAGCAATCCGAAATGAACTGCGAAGGCAGTTCCGGGGGTTGGTGAGCACCAGTGAGCAGGGGGCGAAGCCTCCTAGTTAGATATATTTTTCCAATCTAAACATTAGATACGTAAATAATTATATCTAATGTTTATATTAAAGCAGGGCTTGAGATTTTTTTCATTCAAATACAAAGAACTTTGATTTATGACTAAAAAAACATCATAAATGTTTAATCAAAATTAAATTAATATTAAAAGTATATTATAAGAATATCTTAGAAGTTCTGGCTACCTAAAACAATTTTTCATTATAAAACATAGCTTTGAATGCATAGCAACCATTTTGAAACAAATCCCTGATTGAAATTCAAAGACTAGATGAAATAGAGAATTTAAAGAATGCTTTAAAAATTAAAACAAAGTTTCAATTACCAAACCATAATCTTAATTTAAAATTGTGATTTCTTTTTTTTCCCTCCTGAGTTTTAAAATGACAAAATAAATGTAACAAATTGCATTTATAAAAGTAGTCATTCATCAAAAAATAAATATTTAATCTATATATTTTTTATATTAAAATATTAATTTTTAATCCTATATTAAAATACATAAGTTGAACTAAAAAAATTCCATTGAAATTTTTTTTTCACAAAATTTCTTAATAGAAAATCTGATAATGTCAAAGATACTGTAAACATATGAGAAAAAAAAAATACTTCAATGTATACTTTAATCTGTACTTTCAATCTCAAGAATCAAAAGATTTTGAAAAATGTAATTTCAAATTCGTTGGAATTTAACAAATACCAAGAAAAGAAATAGTAAAAGTACCAATACTTTAAAACAGGGTTGGCAAGATTTTCCCGCAGGTGGAAAAAACCATGGTAAATACCGGTTAAAACCGTCCTGGCAAAAACAGGTTTTTGCCAAGCAAATTGGCAAAAGGTGGCAAAAACCTATATTTTCCAAGATGAGAGGACAAAAACACATTTTTGATGCAAAATTATTCCTAAAATTGAAATATATACTATAAATATAAATAATTACAAAAATTAACAAAATTATTATTCCATAATTAAATCATAATGTAATAATATATCATTTTAGTAGTTTAAAACATTATTGATTGAAAAATTTTTGATTATTCTCTTTTTTCCAGTGAAATGAACTTATTTTAAATTAATATAACTATAATTTAAAGCATAAAATATCTATCAACATGTGTAGTTAATTATTGTACAAATAATAATTTTTTATAATAAATAATAATAATAATATTATACAAATAATATTTATTTATCAGTAAAAAAGCATTTACTTAAGGATTCTAAAATGAAAAGAGGTCAAAAACTTTCAATCTTTTAAAACTTATTACCCTTATATTAATTATTAATATGTTAAAAATAATTTTTTCATGTAATGTATCAAAATTATTATTCCTTATGATTGATTTAAATTTGTTTCAAGTATTTTGTAATAATATTTAATCAGCAATTTAAATAATTTGGTTTTTGCCGGTTTTTACCAGTTTTTGCCGGTTTTTACCAGGTTTTTGCCACTGTCCTGGCAAAAACCCCTTTTTGCCGGCAAAAACTCCAACCCTGCTTTAAAATGTAGTTTTTTAACTTTTTAAATATATATATAAAATCAGTTGATTTAAATCAATGATTTTCTTTTAAAAAAATCAGTTCAATCAACAAAGCCCTGATTATAAGTACATATAATACAGGTTTTTGCAAACACTGCTACATACCCCCAACTCTTTAAAAGTTAAGCAGGAAGACTTGTTTATAATTCATTAACAAAATATTGAATACATCAGCTTATGCTGATGGGCAAAAATATAAAAAATTAAACAAATAAAATGCAGCTTCTTTTCTTATTAACTTAAAAAATATTTTAAAAAACACAGTTTCAGAAAATTTCTAGTTCCAGTGAGTGTATTTTAATTATAGTTTTATTTTCAACTGTCAGAAACTTGAGTTTGATTAGAAAATAAATGCTCACAGTTGCCAAAAGAAAAAGGCAGGAAAATCGATTTTATGCATTGAAAAAAATATATGCAAGCTAGTATGCGACATAAAAAATAATCCACACACAGACTTTTATAAGTATGTTATATTAAATAAAGGTTAACAATATCAGAAATAATATAGCTACAGGATGCGAACTGATTTAAACAACTGCAATAGGAACTTTACAACTGTGCAAAACCTTTCAATATTTTACACTTGAAAGCAATTTGGAACTATATATGCTAAAATAAAAAAAGTAAAAAAAATTAATTAAATAATGAAGAATTTAACTGTACTTAAGCAGTTCAGTTTATCATTTAAAAATTATTAATATAAAAATTTAAAATCAATTATCCTACTTCAAAAAAGATAGATTTTTAACAGACAAAATATAAAGTTCAACCCATTTTTTAACAGTTGTTGAATGTAGGAAAATAGGAATAATTATTGCTATTGCTTGAATGAATATAAGTAAAAAAAATCTAAAGCATTGAAAGTGGCAACTGTAAGAAAAACATATGACTCATTAAAAATAACCATCACAAACTTAAGTTTTAACATTTTTATCAAAAAAAAATTTAATATTAAATTTTTAAAAAATTATTATTATACTGGAATGATTTGTTCAGCTTGGACGATCTAATGGACATTTCACCAATAGAACAGCAAATGGGACTTTACGTAACGACCATTATAACAGAAGAAGAGCACAAATGGGGGTCTTAATAATGAGCGTAGACTATTTTACCTTAATTGGTAATAATAAAGCAAAAATGCAAAGTAAACTGGAATATATATATTGAATATACAAACATTATGCCCTCAATATGAAAGCTTAATATATACTAGCAGCCGAAGCTTTGGCGAAATGACACCTTGCACCATCACTCTAGACCAGTGATTCTCAACCTTTTTTTTTTTTGTGGCGGCACACTTTTAACGATTTTGAAATTTGACGGCACACAATGAAAAAAAAATTAGTTTAAAAGTTTTTAATTTATCACTAATACACTGTGTTAAATAGTTCGTGATAATAATTTTAAATGTAAAATAAAATAATATGTACTACAAAAGCACGTTTATTAAGAGACTAATTATTTCTTTCGACTAATTTTTTATTAGTTAGTAACAGTTATTTATTTCTTTGCTAGTTATTAATTGTTAGCTTGTTTTACGTAGTTATTAACTGTTAGTTTTTTTAAATTGTTATTTTTTTGTGATTTCCTGTTAACTAGTTTTTTTGCTAATTATAAATTGTCAGCTTATTTTTTTTGTTAGTTATCCTTTGTTAATTTGCTTTTATAACTATTAATTGCATAGCTTACTTTAATGATTAGCTTTAATATCCGTTTGAAAATTAATATTTAACTTTCTTTCTTTCGTTAATTAATAATTTTAATAGTCATTAAATTTTCTACCTATTTCAACATTCTTTTAAAATTGCCAAAGACAATTTAAACGCTTCCTTCTTATATTAACTTATTTTAAGATTATCAGAGACAAGACAATCGCCGACTTATGTATATGTAAAAACTTTTCTTTAATTTAAACTTCACTCTTCACTAAAAAAGCATTATAATTGTATCATTTCTAATATTTGGAGGCACATTTTAAGAATTTAGCGGCAAACAAAAGTGCTGCGGTACAGTGGTTGAGAATCACTGCTCTAGACATTGAAGTAAATATATTTAGGAAATAAAAGTCAGACATTACAAAAAGTTTACATACTCAATTGAAGAAAAAAAAAATTCTTTTAAAAAGGTAGAATCAGGATTGTTTTTCGCACTAACAAAACCATCAGGATTGAGAATCCAAGAAAAGAAAAAAAAATAATTAGAATACTTACTCATCCTCTCAAAGGCATCACTTCTCATCCAAATGATCAACTCAACATTCAGAGGCTCCAATTTTCATTTTAACTCCTCCAAACTAATGCACTGAAAAGTAAGCCAATAGAAAAAAAAATAAATTGCATTTTATTCCCTTAAACAGAAATACATTGTTTAGAAAGGAATTAACATTTTAAAGGAAATAATATTTATGTTTACAACAGCGTTAAGCTAATTGCGCTCATGTAATGGGAATAAATAATGTTAATAATGTAGTATATTTTCAGTCACTTTAAAAGATTAAAAAATTTTTTTAATAATTTTAATGCTCACCTTCTACCCACCAATAAATCCTTCTATTGTGCAGCAAAATTAACAAAAATTAAACTTAGCAGGGAATACTTCAGGAACATGGACATGAACATAGTAGTGGATAACAAAAATGCTCACATAAAATATAACTATTGAAAAAGATTGGGAAAACAGAAGATCATAACAATAAAATGAAAGAAAAACAAAATTGCTTATTAATATATAAAGCATCACTAGTGTTGTAGGATACTAGTCTTAAAATTTAGTCTCAAAAGTTACGTGCTCAGCGACTTAATTCTAAGATCCGGGACACAAAGCCTTATTGCAACACTTTGGGCTACCTGAACCCCATTTCGAATCTTAATCTCAGAAGAGATTATCTTGTGAGATTCAGTCAGCCACACAGATATTTGTCCTCCATGTGACGGAGGTTCAGGATTTTGGTACTTTGCCATATGCACCGAGTGTTTGCGTACGGACAAATGCATCCACATCTGAATGACGATCTTACACCAGAGACTAAATTCAAAAGACTTTCAACAATATTAATAACAATTGTTTTATCAATCACTTTCTTTGCTACAAATATCTTCTAGATACCATCAAATAAAAAATATATAATTTTAGTCCCCACCGTTTATGCATAAATCCTTTAATGGTGAATCAAAATTAACAAAACTTAAATTAAACTTAGCAGGGAATACTGTTTGAACATGGATGTGATTATAGTGGATAGCAATAAAGCTGACATCAAAAATAACTGTCGAAAAAGATTAGAAAAACAGAAGATCATAACAATAAATTGAAAGTAAAACAAAATTGCTAATTAATATATAAAGCATCACTAGTGTTGTAGGATACTAGTCTTAAGATTTAGTCTCAAAAGTAAGACTAAATTCAACAGACTTTTAACAATATTAATAACAATTGTTTTATCAATCATTTTCTTTGCTACAAATCAGGGTTGGAGATTTTGCCGGCAAAAAGGGGTTTTTGCCAGGACAGTGGCAAAAACCTGGTAAAAACCGGCAAAAACTGGTAAAAACCGGCAAAAACCAAATTATCTAAATTGCTGATTAAATATTATTACAAAATACTTGAAACAAATTTAAATCAATCATAAGAAATAATAATTTTGATACATTACATGAAAAAATTATTTTTAACACATTAATATAATGGTAATAATTTTTAAAAGATTGAAAGTTTGTGATCTCTTTTCATTTTAGAATCCTAAAATAAATGTTTTTTTACAAATAAATAAATATTATTATTTGTATAATATTATTATTTATTATAAAAAATTATTATTTGTACAATAATTAACTACATATATTGATAGATATTTTATGCTTTAAATTATAGTTATATTAATTTAAAATAAGCTCATTTCACTGGAAAAAAAGAATAATCACAAATTTTCCAATCAATAATGTTTTAAACTACTAAAATGATATATTATTACATTATCATTTAATTATGGAATAATAATTTTGTTAATTTTTTTGTAATTATTTATATTTATAGTATATATTTCAATTTTAGGAATAATGTTGTATCAAAAATGTGTTTTTGTCCTCTCATCTTGGAAAATATAGGTTTTTGCCACTTTTTGCCAATTTGCTTGGCAAAAACCTGTTTTTGCCATGACGGTTTTTACCGGTATTTACCATGGTTTTTTCCACCTGCGGCAAAATCTTGCCAACCCTGCTACAAATATCTTCTAGATAACATTAAAAAAAAAATTATAATTTTGATCCCCACCGTTTATGTTTAAATCCTTTTATGATGTATCAAAATTAACAAAATTTAAATTAAATTTAGCAAGGAATACTTCTTGAACATGAATGTGATTATAGTGGATAGCAAAAAAGCTGACATTAAAAATAACTGTCGAAAAAGATAAGAAAAACAGATCATAACAATAAAATGAAAGAAAAACAAAATTGCTTATTTATATATAAAGCATCACTAGTGTAGTAGGATACTAGTCTTAAAATTTAGTCTCAAAAGTTACGTGCTCAGCGACTTAATTCTAAGATCCGGGACACAAAGCCTTATTGCAACACTTTGGGCTACCTGAACCCCATTTCGAATCTTAATCTCAGAAGAGATTATCTTGTGAGATTCAGTCAGCCACACAGATATTTGTCCTCCATGTGACGGAGGTTCAGGATTTTGGTACTTTGCCATATGCACCGAGTGTTTGCGTACGGACAAATGCATCCACATCTGAATGACGATCTTACACCAGAGACTAAATTCAAAAGACTTTCAACAATATTAATAACAATTGTTTTATCAATCACTTTCTTTGCTACAAATATCTTCTAGATACCATCAAATAAAAAATGTATAATTTTAATCCCCACCGTTTATGCATAAATCCTTTAATGGTGAATCAAAATTAACAAAAATTAAATTAAACTTAGCAGGAAATACTGTTTGAACATGAATGTGATTGTAGTGGATAGCTATAAAGCTGACATAAAAAATAACTGTCGAAAAAGATTAGAAAAACAGAAGATCATAACAATAAATTGAAAGTAAAACAAAATTGCTAAATAATATATAAAGCATCACTAGTGTTGTAGGATACAAGTCTCAAAATTTAGTCTCAAAAGTAAGACTAAATTCAACAGACATTTAACAATATTAATAACAATTGTTTTATCAATCACTTTCCTTGCTACAAATATCTTCTAGATAACATTAAAAAAATATATATATATATAATTTTGATCCCCACCGTTTATGTAGTAATCCTTTTATGATGAATCAAAATTAACAAAATTTAAATTAAATTTAGCAAGGAATACTTCTTGAACATGAATGTGATTATAGTGGAAAGCAAATAAGCTCACATCAAAAATAACTGACGAAAAAGATAAGAAAAACAGATCATAACAATAAAATGAAAGAAAAACAAAATTGTTAATTAATATATAAAGCATCACTAGTGTTGTAGGATACTAGTCTTAAAATTTAGTCTCAAAAGTAAGACTGAATTCAAAAGACTTTTAACAATATTAATAACAATTGTTTTATCAATCACTTTCTTTGCTACAAATATCTTATAACATCAACAGTTAAATTTTTTTTTATAATTTTGATTCCCACCGTTTATGTATAAATCCTTCTACCTATTAATATTTAATTTCTTAACAGTGAATTAATTTTCTTTAAAATGGAATCTGAATAAATTTTTAAGAGATCTCGTTTTATTTTTACAAAAAGAGCGTATTTATTGGGATCAAATGTCAAGCAAAGCATGGAAAAACGATTAGGGAAAACACTGATGGAAGAATAATGGAATTTCTGATTTGCCGCAATCTATTAATAGCTCGATCTCCACAAAATTTAATAAACATTGCAAATAAATTATATAGAAGAAAAAGACAATAAAAAAATAACAATTATTAAAAGAATAAATAATTTTACATAAACTTACATGAGAAAACCACGCCGGCTTGTGGAATAACAACTGACAAGAAGAAGTTGAGTTGATATTTTGCTACTCGACCCAAGCGTAAAGTTTGAAAAGAACACTCAAGCACAATTCACACTGCATCTCTGATTGCCCTTGACGCGGGGTCGAATGTATAGAAGCAACGTATATCAAGGAGCATTCACACCGACTGCTACCTTATATATGAAACAAAAATGCTGTACTTTTTGTGAGAAATGAAAGCATAATCTGGAATTTTAAATTAAGCAATATAAACTGTTATTATTTATTTTTCTTAATTAAAATTGCAGGGTTCGATCCCTGATTCTGCTAACCTCTCACCGAGAAGTGCATGCATTATACGTGCTCTGCAAAATCTCTGGAATGGAAAGTCCTGTGGTCAGTCGCTTAGCAGTACCATGGGTACAGGGATCTGGTGAAAATTTCTTTTCCCTTCATATCTATATATAAATTGAGGAGATGGCGTGACGAAATTTGTGATGGCAAACTTCTTCGGATCATTCTCAGAGATGTTTCCCAGACCGTTGTCAATAGCCCATTGTACAGTTCTAGTGCGACATAAATAAAAGTACCTACCTACATTAAAGTATCTACTCAACCTTTTGTTTCTAACCACTATCTCATCATAATTTATATATAGTTTTGTTTAAAAAAAATATTTGAGGTAGAATTCTAGGCCATGGATGGTGCGACTGAAAAAATACAATCACAGCCCCTTGCCCTAAGAACCTATGACAACAAAAACAATATATATAATTATTTTGAATTATCTCATATTTCCACGCCATTATAAAATGTTATTAGAATATGCCCGACTTAAGTAAATGTGTAAGGAAAATACTTCCCCCCCCCCTGTCATTTAATCTATCTCTCGTTTACCTAAATCCACGAATCATTCTAATTTCACTAATCTGAATATGCATAATATTTTGTAAATTGAAAACCTACCTCAATGTTATTATATTTAATAACTATTTATATTTTAACCTTTAATAGTACTTTTATAAATATTGCAAAATCTCTAATTTTTTTTAATTTAAATTTTTCTTCTAATTAATCTAAATAATCTTGATATGTTGCTATATTGCTTTACATTTTTAAAAAACTCAATAATGTTATAACCAAATGTTTAATAATTTAAAAAGCAAGTCTTAACCTTTCAGTAACCAGGCAATGATGAAGTAGTGCAGGCGCACATAAAAATGTTATCTATCACTCGTGTACCTATATGAATGAATCTTTCTTAATTTTATTAATCCTGATATGAAGCAAAATTGTTTTCTGAATTAAAAATTTACTTTTGTGATATTAATTGCAGTAACTATTAATTTTTAACCTTTAATAACATATTATTACATATTTTGCATTTAAAAGTGCAACTTTCATCCCAATCTTATTTAAATCCTTTTTGATTTAAGTAATCCTGCTTTGTAACCTCATTGTCTTGTGATTCTAAAATTCACCATTATGTAATGAATTGCAATAACCATTTATTTTAAACCATTAGTTATAATTTCACCTTATGTTTGATAATTTAAATGCCAACTTTCGAGCTTTCAATAACGAGCTGCACGTGCTCATATTTTAATTTCTCAGTCGTGTACCCATATGAATGATGTACCCATAATCCATATGATCTTTTTTAATCACATTAATACTGATATGTAGCTTTATTGTTTTTCTGAATTTAAAATTCCTTTGAATGATATTAATTGCGGTTGCTATTAATTTTCAACCATTTAAAACATATTACTATATTTTTTTGGGTGGAATGACCTGTGTAGGGGTCAGAAAACTGGCCTTGCGTCAGAAAGGTTCTGGGTTCGGTCAAGGCATGGATATTCTTCAATTCTCTGTATTATCTGTCTTTAATGTGGGAGCAACGTTGGTCCACCTAATACGGTGCCCCTGAAAAAGTGGCCAACAAATCTACCCTTCAGATGGCTATATGACGAAAGGTCATTCTCCAAGCGGGAATTGGATAAAAAAAAAAAAAACAATATTTTTTGAGATTAAAAGCACAAATTTCTACCCAATTGTTAAATATCATAAAAATATACTCGACTGTAGAGAATACGATTAAAATTTTTATTTAATTTAAATCTTTCTTAATTAAATAAATACTGATGTGTGCTTTATTGTTTTGTGTTTCTAAAATTCCCCTAATTGTATTAATTGCAATAACCATTTATTTTTAACTTTCATAATAATTTCACCACATGTTTAATAATTTAAATAATAACTTTAAACATTTCAGTAAAATGTCACGAGACAATGCTCAATCAATGCACGTGCACATAAAAATCTCTCTCTCATATTAATCTTTGAATTAATCTTTTTTAACTTTATTAGTTCTGATATAAAGCCTAATTGTTCTTTATTTGTCAAATTCATCTTAATGTCAATATTTACAACAACTATTTATTTTTTTAAAAATTCTATTGTAATTTCACTTCGTGTTTAATAATTAAAAGATCGAGCATAGTGTACGTGCGCATAATAATTTTATCTTCTTTGAATGTTATACACTTGGGTACTTAAAATGAATTTTTCTTAATTTTTTGTTTCAATCGTAATAAGCAGTCTATTGTTTTATTCCCATTATTTGCAAAAACTATTTATTTTTAGACTCTTATTGTAATTTTTAACATATACTTCTAATTTAAAGTGTTGAAAATTTTAGAAAAAACTTCTCCTGACTAATTTATGACGCATGTGCACATAATAGTAAAACAGCATATTTCACGATATATACATATATTTGCTTTTTGCTCTAAAATTAAACATAATACACTGGTTGACCATCATCACAGCAAAACATCTGTTTCCAGCATATTTGAATGGTTGGTGCTAGTTCAACAACAATAAACATAACCTGATAGTTGGACAGTAATAATTGTAAAATAACATCTTCCAACATACTTTTATGGTTATTGTTGGTCCAATATAGGTCCTACCAACCATAATTTGTTGGTAGACCATCAAAATGGCCATGTAACATCCTCCGTCTCAATTTGATGTTGTTGTTGGTTCAACAATAAAAAAACATAGCATGATACTTGAACCATCATAATAATTAAACAACGTATTCCATCATATTTTAATGGTTGTTGTTGGCCCAACATTAATGAACCCAAACTGTTGGTAGACCATCAAAATAGCCATACAGCATCTTCCATGATATTTTGATGGTTACTGTGAGTCCAACAATAAAAACATAACTTGTTGGTTTACCATCATAACGATAAAATCAAATCTCTCATCTTATTTTGATGGTTGTTGTTGGTCCAACAATAAAAAACATAGCATGATGGTTGAACCATCATACTAGTTAATTAACATATTCCAACTTATTTTTATGGCTGATGTTGGTCTAACATTATTAAACATAGCATGATGGTTAAACCATCATAATAGATGAACAACATCTTAAATCATATTTTAATGGCTGTTGTCGGTTCAACATTAGTGAACACAACTTGTTGGTAAGCCATCAAAATAGCCATACAACATCTTCCCTTATATTTTGATGGTTGTTGTTGGTCGAACAATAAAAGCATAACTTGCTGGTTTACCATCATAATAATAAAACAACACCTCTCATCTTATTTTGATGGTTATTGTTGGTCGAACAATAAAAAACATTACATGATGGTTTGACCATCAAAATAGATAAACAACATCTTCAATCATATTTTAATGGCAATTGTTGGTTCAACATTAGTAAACACAACTTGTTGGTAGACCATCAAAATAGCCATACAGCATCTTCCATGATATTTTGATGGTTGCTGTGAGTCCAACAATAAAAACATAACTTGTTGGTTTACCATCATAACGATAAAATCAAATCTCTCATCTTATTTTGATGGTTGTTGTTGGTCCAACAATAAAAAACATAGCATGATGGTTGAACCATCATACTAGTTAAACAATCTATTCCAACTTATTTTTATGGCTGTTGTTGGTCTAACATTATTAAACATAGCATGATGGTTAAACCATCATAATAGATGAACAATATCTTCAATCATATTTTAATGGCTGTTGTCGGTCCAACATTAGTGAACATAACTTGTTGGTAAACCATCAAAATTGCCATACAACATCTTCCCTTATATTTTGATGGTTGTTGTTGGTCGAACAATAAAAGCATAACTTGCTGGTTTACCATCATAATAATAAAACAACACCTCTCATCTTATTTTGATGGTTATTGTTGGTCGAACAATAAAAAACATTACATGATGGTTTGACCATCATAATAGATAAACAACATCTTCAATCATATTTTAATGGCAGTTGTTGGTTCAACATTAGTGAACACAACTTGTTGGTAGACCATCAAAATAGCCATACAGCATCTTCCATGATATTTTGATGGTTGCTGTGAGTCCAACAATAAAAACATAACTTGTTGGTTTACCATCATAACGATAAAATCAAATCTCTCATCTTATTTTGATGGTTGTTGTTGGTCCAACAATAAAAAACATAGCATGATGGTTGAACCATCATACTAGTTAAACAACATATTCCAACTTATTTTTATGGCTGTTGTTGGTCTAACATTATTAAACATAGCATGATGGTTAAACCATCATAATAGATATCTTCAATCATATTTTAATGGCTGTTGTCGGTCCAACATTAGTGAACATAACTTGTTGGTAAACCATCAAAATTGCCATACAACATCTTCCCTTATATTTTGATGGTTGTTGTTGGCCGAACAATAAAAGCATAACTTGCTGGTTTACCATCATAATAATAAAACAACACCTCTCATCTTATTTTGATGGTTATTGTTGGTCGAACAATAAAAAACATTACATGATGGTTTGACCATCATAATAGATAAACAACATCTTCAATCATATTTTAATGGCAGTTGTTGGTTCAACATTAGTGAACACAACTTGTTGGTAAACCATCGAAATGACCATATAGCATTTTCCATTATATTTTGATGGTTGTTGTTGGTCCAACAATAATAAACATAGCATGATGCTTGAGCCACCATAATGGATAAACGACATCTTCCATTATATTTTGTTGGTTGTTGTTGGCCCAACAATAAAAACGTAACTTGCTGGTTTACCATCATAATGATAAACTAACAACTCTCATCTTATTTTGATGGTTGTTGTTGGTCCAACAATAAAAAACATAGCATGATGGTTGAACAATCAAAATATATAAACAACATCTTCCATTATATTTTGTTGGTTGCTGTTGGTATAACAATTAAAACGTAACTTGCTGGTTGACCATCATAAAGGTAAACAACATCTTCCAACTTATTTTGATGATTGTTATTGGTCCAACGACAACAAACATAACATGATGGTTGTACCATCCTAGTACTAAAACAACATGTTCCATCTTAATTTGATGATTGCTGTTGGTCCAGCAATACAAAAGATAACTTGATGGTTGAACCATTATAATAGTAAAGCAATATCTTCCATCATATTTTAATGGTTGTTGTTGGTCCAACATTAATAAACACATCTTGTTGGTGGACCATCAAAATAGCCATGCAGCATCTTCCATCATATTTCGATGGTTGTTGTTTGTCCAACATTAAAATAACATAACTTGTTGGTAGACCATCATAATGGTAAAACAACATCTGCCATCAAAATATAAAAGTTTATGTTGGTCCATCAAAAATCAAACATTGATTGATGGTTTACCATCATAACATAAACCAACATTTTCCATTTTGTAATGATGGAAATTTGTTGGGCCATCAAAAACCATCAAAAGTAGATGGAAATTGTTGTATGATGGTGAGCATCAACACATGTTGGACCATCAAGAATCTTATTTAAACCAACATAAACCATCATAATTCTTTGATGGTACCATCAAGAATTTTGACTTGGGAAAGAAAGGCAGGTGAAAAGAATTAAAAAATAGATAAAGTCAAAGAAAATTAAAATGTAAGTAAAAAGTATAAATAAAATATATAGTATATTGTTGAAATTCTCCTAATTTCATAACACATTTTTTAATGTAGTTATTCTAAATATTTATGATTTTTTTAAAAATTATATACTCTTCAATTTAAATATCTATAAATTATATCATCGTAAATTTAAATGTCTATAAACAATTGTAAAATTTCTAATGTCATTATGAACCTAAATTATTATTTTGTTTCAGTAATTAGCGTTTAAGGTTGATGTTTCCTAATGATTAAGTATGAACAAATTGCTATTAACGACATATTTTAAAATCAGGGATTCTTAATTTAACTTAACTTATCTTTATAAAAGAATATGTAGATAAAAAAAGTGTCGATATATGCCTTCATTTTTCTTAATAGTTAAAGTTAAAACTGAACTTTTTAAAATAAAGTATTTATCGTGTCATTTTCACCAACTAGCAAAACATTTTTATAAGTTTAAAAATGGTATTTTTTTAATATAATAACCAAGAAAGTTTTTTTTAAACTATGTTTATGAACGGAAATAATGTGTTAATTACGTAAAGTTTGAAAGCTAATAACCAGAAAAAGTCTAACTTATTTTTACAAAGAGAAAGATGCAAAGTTATCATATCTTTGCTTGGGATCTCCGAGATCTGTGGACACAGTGACGTCATGAGGAGGGAAATCGTAGTTTCAGCTCTAAGAGCGGAGTGAACTAGCCCTTGTATTCTCTTTAGCCCTGTACTTGCCTAGATAGTAACGTCTGTTGCGTTAATATGCTTATATATAAAGCTGTTTTCTTATACACAGACCTATGGAACTGAATTTGACCTCACTAGAAGAAGCGTTAAAAAAGTACATCGAGCATTTAAAATATCACAAAAACAATGCTTCATTTGTCTATATAGCAATGTCTACTCCTATTTTTATCGCTATGCCACTTTACCTTGTTTTATTATAATTATTTTTGTTTACCTTTTCCTCTTCCAAAATAGATCACAGATATCAACCATCATTTTTCTTATACAAAAAAATGATACGGAAAATAATGAGGCTTAATCACAAAGTTGCATGCTGGACCATGAATAGTAGTAGTTAGAAAAGCTATTACTTTTAATTAGAACGTTAAAATCAAAAAATAAAATATTTCAATTTATGGAATGTTTAAATATTACGTAAGAAACCTAATAACAGGGTAGAGATTAGTTTATTTTAATTGACACAGAGAAAGAAAAGGGCTTGAGTTACATATTTACATTAGACATAAAAATGTCTTCTTTTTAAAAATTTCCTTAAAAAGAAAAAAAGAAAATGAAAATGAAATAATTAGGGAAAAAATGTTACAAAAGTAACCACACGTGGAAAGTTTTCAAATTCGGAGTAAAAATTTGTCTCATGGAAAGAAAAATTTAATAAAAAGTTTCTTCAAAGAATTTTAAAGGTCAAGAGTCGAAAGTAAGCACCAAAATTTCCTAAGGAACATTCTACTCAAATATTGAACTAATATGTAACTTTGTAAAATGAACGAAAACGTAAATATTGTTTTATATAAAGCAAAAAATTACAATTTTTATTCAAATTTAATTCTAAAATTAGATGACTGCTGTAAAAGTCAAAACAAAACTCAGGAGGTTGCGAATTTCTTATCTAAGGATAAGAGGGCGTTTGTTCTTTTTGCTGACAAGGGGGAGTCCAAAATTGCCAAAACTATGCTCACGTAATATTTGAATGGTCCCTAAATATTAATTTCCATCACGATTTATTTAAGGCATTCCTAAAATATAAAATAACGAAAAACATTTTAAAATGTTTCAAAACTATCATTAAATTAATATGAATACCAAACAAACCTCTTTTTTTTCAAAAAGTATCTTTTTTTTTTGCAATTTATACCTTTTCTATTTCAATTTTAGGCAAATATTTAAATTTGGAAAAATAACTCTCGTATTGAATCATCATGTATTTCTCTCTTTATTTAGAAAGATAAAACTGGCAAGGCTTTTAAAAGATAGAACAACATGATAGTCCTTTTCAGCAATAGAATGGAATTTTCTTTCGCTGGTATTATCTATTCTTATCAGCCGTCACAAACTTTCTTTCAATTTAAACATTGGAATAATCTGAGCAGTGGAAATTCTTCTTCTTATCAACTAGAAAACACTGTTTTTGCGAAGTAATTCTTCTCCAGTTTCACTTTAAATTCTATGCCAAACGATTTCTGAGAATAAGAAAACGAAAAAAACTTTATCTTATTTGTTCTATGAATGGAAACTTTTTAGTTACTGAGGACAAAATCCTCTCTTTAACTTAAATATTTGTAAAAGAAATTAGAATATATAAATTTATGAAGAATTTTAATTTTTATAATTTGTTTTCGAAAGTTGGAATTCCTTTTTTTTAAAATGTTTAACAAATTAAAAGAGTGTTTTTTTTAAAAAAAAATGTATTAATGTATGCATTTTGTTTTCATCTTTTTGCGAAATTGTACGATTTAACAAAAATCTCAAAGAAATTTAAAACTTAAAAAAAGTATTTTTGATATTACTGAAATGTATGTACTTTAATATTCAATTTTTGATTAATTTTAATTAAATAAAAATTTAAAACAGCTTCTTTTTAAATTTACATACAAAAATTAAAAACAAAATTTTCTATAACTATTTAGAAGAATTAAAATAAGTTATCTAAAGAAAGAGAACGAAGAAAAATTAAAATAAATGATCTAAAATCTGAATATTTCTACACTTATTTTATTAGTATTTTAGGTACTTAGGATAAAACAGTAAAAAAAAAATAGACCGATGAGAAAAAAAAAAAGTATTTTAATCTTCAGCAACACTCAAAGTTCAATTCAAGGAAAAACTCATTTTCGGTGTTTCCTCTTATTCTATCGCTGAATAAAGCTGCAACTTAATATCGCTAAATTATTTTATATAGATGAATATCGCTAAATATGCTCTCGTTCTACTGCTGAATGAAGCTATAACTTAATATCACCAAATAACGCTAAATAACATTTTTTTAAATGATAATAGTGAGAAGTGAAATATGCAAAATTAAGTTATTCAGAGACATTACAGCTTTAGAACGAGGAGAAAAGCATAGTATCACTTTTCCTCAAATTGATTTCTGAGTGTAGAATATAATAATATGTGATTTTAAATGTTTTATCTTTTCTTAATGATAATAGAGAGAAATGCAGTAAACGAAGTTAAATTATTTAGTGATATTCAAAGAACATTTAAAATAACATATTTTTAAATTCGACACTCAAAGTTAAATTCGAGGAAAAACTTATATGCTTTTGCTCTCATTCTATCGCTGAATAAAGCTTTAACCTAAAATCGCTAAACAACTTAATATCGCATGTCTATTGCATTTCTTACTTTTATCCTTTTTAAAAAAATCTAAAGAAATTAAATTAACTTCTTTTTAAGTTACATATAAAAAGTAAAGGCAAAATTTTCAATATTCTGAAGAAAAATTAAATAAATTATTCAAAATTTGAATATTCCTGTACATATTTCTTCAGCTTATCTTATTAGTCTTTGTGGTACTTTGATTTCAAGTTTAGAAAACAGTGAAGAAATTGATTAATGAGGAAACAAAAAAAGTATTTTAATCTTCAGCAACGTCAAAATTCAATTGAAGAAAAATTGATACTATACGTTTACTCTCGATCTCTATTATTGAATAAAGTATATATTTTACAATAGAAAGACCCGATCGCAATATTTTTAATAACAAAATAAAACTCTAAATATTTAAGACTTTTCTAGTTCTGGAGGAACTCTTTAAATGAATATTACTACATTAATGGATATTACTTAAAATGAATATTGCTATAAAAGAAAACTACGATTTAAACGTTAATTTGTTAATTTTATAGAAATCCACGAGGAGCTATTTATTCTAGACTCAACAGGAAATGCGTGTTTTTTAAATAAAAAATACTCAGCCCGAAATGAGTGTTTAAAAAAAAAGAATACAGCTTGAAATGTGTGTTTAAGAATATGGACTCAGTTTGAAATGCGTGTTTAAGAAAATGAACCAAGCTACAAATGCATGATTATAAAAATGAACAGAACTTGAAATGCCTATTTAAAAAAGTGGATATAGCACTTTATTCCGTTTTTCAAACGTGTCTTTTAAAATTTGTACTTTTTTTTTATAAGAATAATAAATAAATGGATCCCATAAGATAATAAGTGTATGTCGGCCGTTTGCTTTAATCGCTTTGCAGAATATTTTAAAATTATATTTTTTAGAAAAGATTTTAAAATCTAGCAGTCCTTTTTACAGGGATATTACGAGTCCTATAAATTTATAATAGCTATATTATATTTACATTTTACGAATTTAGGTTCTTAAAGAACTTTTCAACGTTTAGTGATCTAAATGTGAAGAGTTCGCCTGAAATATTACATCCGTAGCATACTAGTCCACCCCAACCACAAAGTTAGGATCGGTGTTTAAAAAAATAAAACTCAAATTCCAAATTCTTCTGTTAGTGTTAACACTTGGGTTGAGTCATCACCTCCTACATCAAGAAGTCTCCACACGGTCTTTTATAAGTAGTCCACGCAGACCGTTTAAAAAGTGAACCAGTTGTGCACATCACCCAAAAACCCTTTTATAAAAGTAACTGAGAGAAATTAATCATATATATTTGAGAATTGAATCTGTAGTGGTTGACAAGTGAATAAGTCAAGCCTATAATATTCATAAATAAAATAAATTTTTAATTATATAGTTGCTACCACCTTCTTATTTTAACTATATTCTGTATTAAATGAATCGTTCGGTAAGTGGATATCCTTCATAGTGGTCTGATCGGACTACTTCTAAAAAACCGTGTGGAGGCTTTCACTTATAGGAGGCGTTGGTTGAGTGCCGCTGTGGACTGATCGTAAAGACACGGTTTCCAGTAGAACACCGAAGTCAAGCATCACTTTTTGCGGTCAGTAAGCGGCTGAGTGTTCGCTTTGATCAGCCTGCGTATAGACAGAGGGCCTGCGTATATCAGCCGTTTGATCCGCCTGCGTATATCAGTCCACGTTAACCGTAACCAGGTTACCAACGTTCTACCGTAAAGAGCTGTATATGCCAATTTTTGTTTTGAAATGTGAAACAAGCACTTTTAGCTCATACGGAATAACAGTTTCATTTAAAATAATTAAGACAGTTTTTCAAATTTGAACAGAGAGCCTCAGAGGATAGAATACTCGTCTTCTAATGAGGTAACCCGGGTCTGAATCCCAATGATGGCTGGTCGATACAAATTCCACCCCCAACGCACACCCATTACAGTGCTGACTTAAAATATCCTCAGTCTGTTAGAGACAGATTATGGGTTAAAGTTGCCTTGTCATCAAGCTATCAATGGGAGGTTTTCCTATCCATGTATTGCAAATGAGAGTTAGTTCCATCAAAGAATCCTTCACGAAGGCAAATTTCTCCCCATACTTTTGTCAGGAGTTCCCTTGTCTTCTGGATTGAGTTTAAAATTACAAGGCTACGGAGTTTATCATTTTAGTCGTAAACTCAAAATTGGGTGGACTGTTCAACGTTTGTCATAACAAAAAAAAGTGGAACAAAGCTATGGTTCAACATTGAATCAGTTTTTTAGAGAACTGAGTATTCTATAACACAGTAGTTTCATAAAAAGGAAATTTTAGTGTTCACTTTTGTAAATTGGATTTTTCTTCAGATTGAAAAAGTACATAAACGTTCCAAATTTTATCAATATTTAAAAGTATACACTAAATAGTTTTGAATAATTTATTATAATATTATCCCCGTCTGTCTACAGCTTTTTTTTTCTTTGAAAAGGAACTTATTTTCGTTTAAATCAATGAGATGTTTAAATGACCAACTCACTCTTTTTCTCATAAGAAGCTCTTATATAAGTAAGTGAAATGAAAATGCCCAATTATCTTTCGTAATTTGAATTAAATTTCCTTCTTTTCCCCGAGAAAGTTATTCATTTTTACCTCACTTCATATCATAATTTAAATAGAACAATAACTCGTAAAATTTATATGTGCTAAAAATGTTGCGTATTGCATTTAAAATCATACTAAAAGTTGAGGCTGATAATTTTGTCCTTTTTTGTAGTTAAAAAATGAAGTTACGAAAAAATATTTTGATAAAAGTTTGCTCTTTATTTAATAATTACATTAAACTAATAACTATTCATTAATAACATTAAAATAGAAAACGTTATGTGCTACAAAAGTACTAAAGTGGAAATGTATACTTTGAGCATTCAAAATGTGACTGCATTACTTAAACTATTTTAACTAATTGGACAGTTAATTCCGATTGATTATCTCAGTTTCATAAAAACAGAATTTAGTTTCTATGGCTAACGTAGGGCAAAAAATTTAGTTTCATTCCTTACATGTTTGTAAAAAAAAAATGAACACAAATAAATAAAAAAAAACACTTTAATTACAGAAACTTTAAAATATCAAAAACATTTAAATCTTGTACAAATTACAAAATTCTTAAATCTAACATTAATTCAAATTAAAATTTAAGTTCAGACACTAAATTTTTAAAATATGCAGTTTACATCAATCATTTCACTTATATTGGAGCCATTTTCAAAACACTTCCAATTCTAATTAAACAACTTTTTTACCAATCATCTCGGATAAAATCTCAAATAAACCTTTCATATCTTTACGAATCTCTATCAATGAATAAGATGTAAGTTGATCAGATGTTGAAGGCTTGTTTAATAAACGATATTTAAAAACCAAATCTAGAAAAGCGCCGAATAGTGATGGGATGTTTTCCATTATTTTGATATCGTCGAGCTCCAAGTAATCTAAAAGAACCTCTGTATTCTCAGCAGCTTTTCCAAAGACAAGAGAGCTGGTGTATCGCATTATTTCTTTAACAATTGGATATGCTAGAAACGTTGTTCTATCCCAAGCATCTTTGATATCTTTTAGAGAAATAGTTATTGATGACCCTAAATCTTCGTCTACTTTCTGGTCTAATATTTGATACAATACAGGATCAGCAGATTCAAACAGAACTTCAAATAGTTGATTTATTTTAGACATAATAGTAGAATTTTTAACAATGTCTTTAACTATTGGAAAAATGAAATCGTTCATAAATTTTTTCTCCTTTGTTAGATTGGAAGAAAATGCAAATGCTTCAAGATAAGATGAACCCAATTGGTCAATAGCCTTTAACACATCTTCATGAAGTAATGCCCTTGGCGTAACATATGAAGAAAAGATTTCTGTTTTCAAAGTTTGGGTATCAAGTTGTATAGGTACAGTATAAGCTGACGTATGTTTTGTTTTACTTGAAGTTGCAGTTGAGTGAGATGGCTCTGGATTTACGCTTGTACCTAATTCGCAGACTCCGTTAGAATCACATTGAACTGCTTCGGTATTTAAATTAGGAATGTTTGCAACGGTGTTCGAGGCATCTATCTCTTTAGTACAATAAGAAGTGGACTCTGCTTCGACAGGTAGGCTTACCGATCCTTTTAAATGGCTTGTTGCATCAACTGAGAACTGTTCACAATCTGTTGGTTTAATGCTTTCCACTAAATGCACCGTTGATGAAGGGTGAACTGCAACAGATACAGTCTTCTCAATTTGGGCTGTTCCTTCTGGATTAGATGATAATGAGTTTTCCTTCCTGGTTTCTAAGACTTCGAGAACTTCGTCAATTACGTCTACTACTGTTTTCCACCAAGCTTCATAAGTTGGATTAACGCTTGTATCATCTTCACAGATGCCGTTGGTATCACACTGAAGTGTTTTAGTATTGAACACTGTTGATTCAGGACATCTGTGAAAGTCCAAGAATTTCCCACGTTGGCATGTAAAATAAACCTAAAATAGAAACCTCATTTAAATAATTTTGATATATAGGCGGGGATTCAGAAAAATGGTTGCAAACTCCGAGACGAGACAAGGCACTTATGGATTGAGAAATGCGTATCAATCCATAACCAGAAATGTCTGACTTATAGACTCCCCCACTTATAACTTATCGACTTCCCCACTTATGAACCTGTACAGTTTTTATTGCAAGTTATTTTAACTTAATGTAAATTTCACGGGTTTTTAAAACTATTTTTAAACATTGAACTTAAATAGATCAGAAATCGTACGCAATTAAATGATTTGACACCAAATTGAAACACTATGTAAATTAGTCACTAAATCACTAAATTATGATAACAAAATCTATTGCTGGGCATATTTCAAAGTAATTTGATTAAATATATTGGGAAGCGTAAATTAAGATAATCTAGATAACTAGAATCACTAGTTCAAAGGTTAAGAAACGTATGAACACATAGTTTATACTACGGAAGCTCCGTCAGCCGGCGTACAATGGACATTTCTGTACATTCTGTTTTTAAATAAACATTAAAAAAAACTACGATTAATAGATGAATAAGCATTAAAAAGAGTATTAACTTTTACTTAAAATTTTAAAATGCTTAACATGTTCAAAACTAATTAATTTATATTACTCTAATCGTTAATTATACTACCAAGTGCTACTGTCTTAAATAAATTACCTATCTGATAAGGTAAAAACTCGGAAAATATAGCATTTTTTTCAGAGAAAAACCATCTTTGGTCAAATATTTTACAAATGTAGTAAAAAAAATTATGGTATTTACTACATGCTGTAAATACCGCAATTGTGCTTCGACTTTTTCTTTCTCTAAAAAAAGGGTCAGAGTCAAATGTTCAATTTTTTCTTTAGTTTTGAAAATTATTTGACAGAATTCATTATCTGATAAAGATTAATGCTATAAATATAGGGAAGTTACTAATCAATATTTCACCAAATGAAAATATTGTTTAATATTTGTGTACACTTTATATCTTGATATTAACAACTGAAATTTTAAGCCAGATTAATTTCCGTATTTAAGATTAAGCCGCCAGATTTAAGCCGTATTTTCTTCATCCATCACCTTTTGTGAAAATCAATTAAAAAAATAGTTTCTGCGAGAGTTTTAGATATTACGAGTTTAAATGTCGATAAAAATTGTACTTCGATATAGTTTTAAGTGCAGTTCTTGACTAACTTCTATGTTTGTATTGCAAGCAAGTATCGCACATATCAGTTGTCAACATACATATCAGTATATTTCAATTCTTACTGAAACATACTGCCATAGGAAAAAATGTAAAAGTTCCCATAACCATGGTAATGGTGAGGAAAAAGCATGGAAAGTGGGAAAATCATGTAACGTTGACACGTATTTTCTATTTGTAACGAATATGGAAGAATTAAGCATTTACGTGTTAACTTTATTACCTATCATTTTCTACAAATGTTTTCTTACCTTGCATCCTGATGAGTAGTGCACATGGTAAGACACTTCTTCCGTCCAGTAACAGTGACCATTAAAATAAGTGTCGAATATCTTTTCATTACCTTCACCTGGTTAAAAAAAAAAAAAATCTCAGTTTCATATTAACTGATTCTTACATTATCAATTTAAGATTTAGAAGGATAAAAAAAGTACACACATATTAGAAATTGAAATTACTGCTAGCTTTGAGTCGCCACAAATTTAAAGGAAAAATAAATTTCGCTACCAAAATTTCCAAAAACGTATTGTAGTACTTCAGAGTTACGGTTATTAATAGGTGGGAAGTAGATGTGGTTAGATAGAAACTTTAGTTTTAAATTTTTAAGTACTAGAATAAACATTTTATATTAAGTATTGAACGAGTGAAGTATTCAGGCTCATAATATAGCTAACATATAATTTATCTCTAAACTAAATGAGAAATAAAATGTCCATTTGTTCAGTTGTGAAGTTTTAAATGCACGATAATACCCATTTCATTTTGTTACAAGAGAATGTGCCCTGATTTTTAGAGGCGTGGGGAATACTTTTCACCATGAAATACGTATAAATATTTTGGAACATTTTAATATACAATAAATATTATATAAAAATTATTATTCATACATAAATATTATATATAAATATTATTTTTGTATATTAATAAATATTATGGTTAAATTGTGATATTTGTTAACTACATAAAATTATATGAACGCTTATACTGAAAAAAAAATTACATAGAGAAAATAACTTAAAATACACTAAAACTAGTGAATATGACACACAAACAGTTATTTTTCTATGAAAATGTGGGGCAAATAACAGTTGGTTGGGAGGTTGTGCCTCTAGACAATCTAGTGGATGATGCCGTGGACGGTTTTCACAGCTTCAGCTACCTGCAAGCAATTGTCCGCATAGACGAATGACCAGAGAAGAAAACTCTTATGCCCTGGGTATCTGTGTTGGAAAGGGAATCGTTTTTTGCAGGTAAGGTGATTTTTTTATTCTTGATGTTTTTCTTACAAAGGCCAGTCCACATTGGAACGCGACCTCTGGGGGTTACAGGCACCCTTAAGAATAAAATTGCAATATTATACATAATTGGCATGACGATGACTTTCAAAGAAACTAATGGGAAAATTGAATACTTTCAAATTACAGTAGATCAGTTAAAAAATAACAGAACTAGTTCCTAACGCAAAACAGTAAAAAAGTAACATAACTGTTATTAATTTTCCAGTTATAATAGCTAGTCGTCGTAGCAATGTATCAATTTAAGTTTCGATTTATAATTGTTTTCTAATGAAACTTTTCCCTTTTCATACTTCTATCGAAAATTTTTGATTTCTATCTGAACCAAGATTTACAATTATGACTTTTATCGGATGCATACCCAAACGTGCGAAGTTAATCTTAAAGTAAATTATTCAGAGCTAAAAGAGGGAATTGAATATGGGATCGAATGGAACATTCTACCACAAACATTCAGTCGAGAACTCCCTTTTTTTAAAAACTAAAAATTTAGATAAATCGCATTTTTAACGAAAAAATATATTTTAAAACTAGAAAATTTTTGAAATTCAAAATCATAATAAAATAGCTGTTTTTGAAGTGTAAACAGAATTTATATTCAAGATATTAAGCCCGCCTAGTGGTCAGCATGCCGGATTGCGAAGCCAAATGGTTGTGGGAAGTTTCACTATGTGTGTTGTTCTCTGCTGTGTGAATGTGACCCACCATATGAACGGGTATATGTGGCAGTATGGTTTGGCCAATGCTGCTCACCTCTGTGACTTAGGTTCACAGGTATTCATTGGTTAACGTTAATGAGCAGCACTTCATAGGCGAAGAACGAGAGTTCAGTTTACTCAAAAAGGATTATAAAAATTAAAAAAAACTTCGTGAAGGAACTTTTCCTACAATGTTTTTCAAAAAAAATATGGGGTTTTATATCTTTTTTTAACCTTATACATTTGCTATGATTTTCATTCAGGCATCTCATAAAGATAGAAAAAATTTGTTAGAAAATTAAATAAGAAAATATTTCACAATATAGTGAGAAGGCATTTTTCCAACAGCGGTATTTTTCATCAATTTACTAATAAATATTCTTTTTCTTAAAACAGTACTTCACACGTGTCCTGAATTTCCACTAGAAAACAACCGCAACAACACGCAAAAGTATTTTTACCTAGGTGAAAATCGTATTCGGAAATATTGGAAGTATTGTGGCTCAACTGCAATGATAAGTTATAATTAGTGATTGTTTTAAATTGGGTGGAATCGCATACTAGAAAAACTATGAAATGAATATTTTCTCAACATGGTTTTAATATTATTCCAAGTCTTTCTTATTGAGTATAAAAGCAGGTGCCGGAATTAGAATAAATTATACACTACCCCTAAAGAGCATGATATAATTAAAGTTTCAAGTTAAAGACAAAATTCAAGCTAATATGTCAATTTCAAGTGTTGTTAAGCACTCAAATCATGAATATCAAACATTATTTTAGACTAAGTAAGACTTTAATTTGTCTATTTAAAGTTAATTTTTTTAATTTTTTTAAAAAAAACAGTCACTTTTTTTCTACCTCTTAGTTTGCTTAGTTTCCGCCCCTATTTAAAGACCTTATAATTTTGCTCAAATGAATTTCAGCAACAAAAAAAAACTTCAATAAGGACCAACCACTACAATAGAGAAGGAAAGAAACATTGGTCTCAAATCAATGTAACGAGAGTCGGCAACGAAGAATAAAATAGTTTACTTCTTTGTAGGAGACATAAATTTCTTAAAATCAAAAAGAGGCGAGATCTCAAATTGGACATGTTTTTTCCTTGTGTTTCTACAGAAATAAATAGAACTTTCCTAAAGTATTAAGTTTCGAAGCTGACGCAGACAAAGATTTGAAGCTTTTTTTTTTTTTTTTTTTTTCAAAGTCGCTCATTTTACGGCCCTTCTTTTCTGCAGATCTAATCACTTAAGTTATTTTTACGAAGATAGTAAGTTCTTTTTAGTAATCAGTGCAAAAATTAAGATAACGTAATGAGACTAAATTTAAGTTAAAAAAATTAGGGAAAAAATAATAATGCAGCACGACAAAATGAAACTGTTATAACTTTTTAATATTATTGAATTGTGTCTTATAACATTGCTAAAGTAAACCATATTGTATCATGAGAGTACTTTGAATACGATAAGGAAGTTCCGGCTCAGTAAGAAAAATAAAATACGTGCTTATTTTCCACAAAAGGCTTAAATTTGTCTATAATTTCTGAGTTAAACTTTTAAACATTTTAGTTTAATATGATGTCCTACAATTTAAAACTTTCTCTCACAATTTCAGTCTGTTTAACTAGAACTGAAACAATTAAATTAGGTATCAGCTTCTCGGGTAATAAACAAGCTGGTAGAATAAATTACGCTCCTGTAAATTAGGTAAATTGTAATGATCAAATCAAGTGAAGAAAGGATCAAATCCACGAATTATAAATTCGCTCCTGTAAATTAGATAAATTGTAAAAATCAAATTAAGTGGAGAAAGGATCAAACCCACGAATTATAAATTCGCTCCTGTAAATTAGATAAATTGTAAAAATCAAATTAAGTGGAGAAAGGATCAAACCCACGAGTTATAAATTACAAGTAGTTATCAGTTTCGTGCACAGACATGTGGATGTTAGAGGTAAACTAATCAAACACCTACGAAAAGAATTGTGTAATAAAATATCAATGATGGGAAAGGGCAAAAAAATTAAAAAGAAAACTACTGGAATGAGGCCGGGAGGTACTGGAGGTTAAAACTCCACAATTTCATGACCAGCTAAGAGACTGTGGCAATGTGGTCAGCACTGAATATAAGTCATCTTGACTTCCCTGACAAGCTGGTACCTGTCGATCTTATGTTGGATGGGCTTCAAGCCACAGCTGAGGATTGAACTCCAGCTCTTCACAATGACAGTTCAGCTGACTGTCGCTGTAAAAGGCTGATATTTACCACTTAGCCATCGTGGTTCTTTTTTAAATGGAAAAAAAAAAAAGCTAAAAATCTAAATTTTAATAATCATAAATTTTAATAATCAAGGACATCATTATTAACTTTTTTTAAAAATCATTTGTTTCTTTATAAAATCTTTGATTCAGCTAAATATTTACCTAAATAAAGAATTTAATTCCATAAGAAATATGCATTAGAGGTTTTAAGTTTTACTATCCTTAAAACTTAAATTAGGTGCTTTCCCCCTTGAATTGATGCCTAAAGACGTTATACAGTTTTCTGCACGTAGTAGGCAGTTATAATATTATAAACTTTGCTCTGGTGGTTAAAGCAAATAAAAGCCCTGTAATTCATTACAGTTGTGCAAGGTTCACAAGTGATTGTTGAAGTAAATATAATTAATTTGGGGTCATAATGATTTTAATACTGCAATATTTTGGGTTTTCCGAAAGCAGCTTTCAAATATATTTCAAGAATATTTCACAAAAAAAAATCACCGATTAGAGTTTAAAAATGTATAGTTTAGAGAGAAAAACTTTTTAAAATCTTACTAATCAATATCAAGGAAGGATATAGGTTTAATTTGACATGTTACATTTTTTACAAGTTTGATTTAATTTATTTACACGTTTGACACGATAACACGTTACATTACTTTCCACCTCCTTGGCTTTAGTCGAATTTGCTTTTATGATTTTATCTTTTCAATAGTGATGCAAGATTTTGAATTTTTCTTTGTTAAATATTAATCACTCATTGTGTATTTAAATTCAGGTAAGGGTTTCTAACTACTAAGAGCAGCGATTAAAAAACACTTATAAATTTTAGTAGTCACATACAAGCAAGAACTAAGTGTCTATTTATGAAGAAAGGTTTATGCAATATTCCAATAAAGCCTTAATTTCAATTATAGCCAAAGTATAGAAAAAAATGGTCAAATATCTCAAGACGAAAAGTAGTTACGCTAATGAAATGAATACTTTCATAAATATAAAACATTGAGATTTTAACTTTGTATAAAGTACGTAAGAAAAATTACTATAACTTGCCCATACAATAAACACACTCAAAATACCACATAGAATGTACAGTTTAGGATTCAAAAAAAATATTTTTTTACGTACTTGCTCTCTGGTAGTCAGATTTATTAATGTAGGGACAGTGTAATGTAGAAATGTAAATAAGGTAATTAAAAATGAACTGCCGTATAAATGCTTTATGTTTCCAAAAATGTTTTCCATTAAAATGTCATAGTTATTCACATTAATTTGAAGATTTTCTGAATATTTAATTTTAACCTACCATAAATTGAATTTGAAACTGTCGTTAATTCTCTTTTCTTTCAAAGAATGCTAACAAAAATTTACTATTCAGGTTTTTACTCACAAAAGTAACACTTTTAATTTTCATATATTACAAGTGTTATTTGTTAAAGTGCAATTTTCGTTATATAACTGTTAATATTTAAATACCCAATATAAAATTATTCTTAATCGTATTCCCCTTAAAGTATTTCCATTATATATTACAATAAGAAATACTCAAATTAAACTTTAATATATTTTATCAAAACAAAATATCTGAGGAAATTCATGACTAACAAATAAACCAAGATTTAAAAGTACTTACTTAGCGTTACCACAGATAAAAGAAGAAGAAACACAGTAAACTTTCTTACGATAGCCATTTCTAAAAAAATGTATAACTGAATAAAAGAGAAAGTCAATGCAAAGGGCAATAATTTATATCTGCGGAATGTGATTGATTGATTATTAGGTATGTTATAAAAAAATATTTGTCACTATTACAGCACCAAGTTTTTAAAACGTTTGAGTTTAATCCGTTTTTTGTATTTGGGTAAACGAAAAGTTTGGTCTAACGATGGTGTCACTACGTGAAGGGGTGGCTGCGGTCAGTGTGCGGGTGAGTGACCACTTGAAACATTCTGTGTAGCAACCGAGGGTGTGCGGTATTTGTCCTCGTTGAACTATTCTACCGTAAAGTACTCGACTTCGCGTGCAGGTATTTGGATTACTGAAGCGTGGGTGCCATCCCTTCTGTAGAGGATCAAAAGTATGAAGGCATGTCTTCGGATCCTCCTAGAAATGTTTGCCAGACAATCGCCAATAGCCCATTGTGCAGCTCTAGTGCGACGCAAATGAACTACAACAACAACTACGTGAAAAGGAAGAGACTCCTTATTCATAACCCGTGAAAAATTTCATACACTCTATATATACTTTTTATTTTGTCAGAAGCGGCCTTCGTTACGAGTGGTATATACCTCCCAACAAGTGCTCTATAGCTTGGAGGTAGCAGGTTCGAATCCCATTATGACCTTGGATAGATTGTTGTACTGCATTTCTCTAATATATGCTATAGGTTCTTAGTATGCATAGGTACGGAGGGTGTGCGGTATTGGTCCTCGTTAAACTGTTCAACCGTAAAGTGCTCTACTTCGCGCGCAAGTCGTCGGGCTATTGAAGCGGGTGGTGCCATCCCCTCTGCAGATGATCAAAATTGTGATTGCATGCCTTCGGATCATCCTCAGGGATGCTTCCCAGACCTTCGCCAATAGCCCATTGTGCAACTCTAGTGCGACGTAAATGAAATACTGCAATAACAGCTATATGTTCTTATGTTAACAAAGGGTTTAAAGCGCTTTTTTGTATTGAGGACGCAAACTATGCCCGCTTATGCATATAATAATGTAAATAAATAAAAAATAATAATAAAAAAATTCCATCACCAGATTTACAGAACGAAAAATATATTTTGGTTGGTTTCAAGCAAGCATATGTGTTGTACCAAACCATTTATATTTTTGAGTTAAAGCAGATCTTTTGGCACTGCTAGAATTGTTTCTATTTATTTTTTACAAATGGTGGTGGCTTTGAACCATCTTACTCTTTCACTTTTAATGAGATCTTTGTTTCATGTAATCGTCGCACTAGTACTCTGAGATCCATTCTCATTAAGAATAGAAAGACAAATATGGTAGATACATTCGTGACCTTCACAATATTTATATTGGAGGGCAGGTGAGCTAACAGATTGACAGATTAATCTCAATTAAGAAAGTGACTGTGTCCAATCTGTGTATGAGTCGTCTAACTTTATACATAGTGTAATGGAGGTTTTAATTAAGCAACAGCTTTTACACGCCTTTTTTATCCGATTCGAAGCTCTGTTCAGAATAAAATATGTAGATATAAAGTGCTACTATAAGTGTATATACTAGTAAAGTAGACATAGTTTTCAAGACTAATGTACATCACGTGCATTTTATAAACGTTGGAGAAATGAAATTTGCTATATTTTTGATTTTTGTTGTTGCTGCTGTATGTAGCTCATTTACGTCTCACTAGAGCTGCACAATCGGCTATTGGGGACGGTCTGAAAAACATCCCTGAGAATGATCCGAAGACATGCCATCACAATTTTGATCCTCTGCATAGCGGATGGCACCCCCGCTTCGGTAGCCCGACGATCTGCGAGCGAAGTCGAGCACTTTACGGTAGAACAGTTTAATGAGGACCCATACCACACACCATCGGTCCCTACGCGGACTGATCCAAGTGGTCATCCACCCACACACTGACCACAGCCAGTGATGCTTGACTACGGTGTTGTTCGAAGCTCTCTCAACATTCCACAGAACACTCTGAAGTGGAGAGGTAGCAGGTTTGAATCCCACCGTTAACTTGGATGCGTCTACTTGATGTCCTTCTCTAAATTGTGCTATTAGTTTTTCCACTTTACAAGGATATGTAAGCCGTAGTTTTTAATGAACATTCAGAACACTCAAACCTGCATATATGTGGGCAATAATAAAAAATAAAAAAATAAAAAAACAGAACCAATTTACTACATCCATTCTTCATAGATTTTGATCACCTTAAGAGTTTCATTGATATGTAATACATTCATTGAGACAATAGATTAATATTCCCTTAAAGTATTAAACCATGAAATCACTGAAAATTTCCGACAACAAACACATAAATGACCAAAATGGTAAAAAGAAAAGTTATGAAATTTGACGAAATAATAAGACGATTACCAAACTTACCAAAAGATCAAGGTTAAAGCATTTTTCCTATTGCACCTTGAATCTTTGTGAAGAGTTCATAAATCACTGAAACAATTATCTGAAAGAGTTTTAGAAAGAATGATAAAATTATCTGAATTATAAGGAATAATAGGGCAAAAGAAAAAAAATTTATTGATGCAGTGGTATAAATTGTTTATTTAATGTTAGAGCGATTGCTTACCAGAGGGGCAGAGAGGAAAACTATAATTAAATGCAGGGTATTTAATGAACATGCTTACAAAACATTTTTTTGACAAATATGTTAGCTGTTTTCATTCGTCTATTGCGGAACAAAACCGGTAAATCACCCATCTAATTAATAAATCTATTTACAAATTAATTTTAAAAATTGCTTTCATTTTCATCAACCAGGAAAATTAGATTTGAATAAATTCATCCAATTTGATATTCCTTGATCTATATCCTAAAGTAGAAGAAAATTATTAAAAAAGAGAAATTATCGGAATATTCTGAAACATGTAAAGTTTTAAACAAATAATGTATAGCTTCTTTTAAAAATAAATTAACCCTGAATATTTTTTTAACAGAAATCATCAGAAATTTTACTTTCCACGGGCATTAATCGCTTCGCTCTAAGCTTACTTAAATATTATGTGAACTGTACAAACTAATCAGTTTCACTTTTTAAAAAAATAGTTTTTTTTTTGTTTCAGAATTCAAAAATTACCAATTAATATTAAAAAAACCACTACAAATGTATTAGATTAATATTCCAAAGAAGAAAAAAAAGTATTAATAAAAAGAAGAAAAATTCTACAAATATTATGAAATCTAAAGTTTTAAAGGAGAAATTATTCTTTTTAAATTGTATTTGATTAAAAATTGTTTGAAATAAATCAACGTGAATTTTACTACCTGCAGAACATTGTATAAGACTCTTTTCTAAATTTGCTTAAATAACATGCGTAAATCTTTAAAAGACGTAACAGAAACGTTTACTTCTTGATGGTGTTTAAATAACCAATCAATATTATTAGAACAATATCCTTAAGTATAAAAAAAGAGAAGTTCTCGAGATGTTGCGGAATACAATGTTTTAAATAAGAATATATGCATACCTGTTAATAGCTTTATTACCTTCCAATAGTTCGAATTCAAATCGTACTTCCGGTTTTTCTGGAAGACTTAATTTTTATATTTAATGTGGTGGCAAAACTTATATAATTACATTTTACTCTTCTTTAAGTAAATGTGGTTTAAAATAATTTTGACTGCCATTACTTTAAATAATTTAAACATATATATATATATATATATATATATATATATATATATATATATATATATATATATATATATATATATATATATATATATATATATATATATATATATATATATATATATATATATATATATATATATATATATATATATATATATAAATATATATATATATAGTGAGTTTTATTGAAATAAAAAAATAAATTATCTGCAAAATAGAAGCAAAGTTTATGAAGAAAAGATATTACTACGCCTATGTACGCTTCGCCTATGAACTGTCCGCCATTATGGAGCAAACAAGTTCCCTAGTTACGTAGTGTTAACATTAGCGTGAGAGTTCGAAGCCCTTTTAGATACTTAAAATTATTGATATGGGTAATTGTGTGGCGATGATTTGGACCAACAGTTTAAAAAAAGGGCTTTCTAATTTTAAGATTTTTATCAGATCTCAAAAGAAAGAAGAAATGGGTAATAAATTGCAGAAAATATAACTGGCAGTCGTTTATGTGAGGAAAATACTCATTTATTTCTAATTTATTGAATTCATTTATTTATATATGTAGTATATAAGCTGCCTTAAAATGTCAGAATTTGTTCCTGAATGCTTGGTTTTGTCTGTTTCTTTAAAAATGAATAAGTGAATAACTTTTCGGGGTTACTTGAATAGTTCAGTTCTAACTATATATCAAATATAAGAATTTTTATTGAAATTTGCATTTATTAAATAAATATTTATTTGAAATATGACCTTTAAACAGCATTTAATAATATATTTAACAATTTTCAGTGTTTGCATGGTATAAAACGGGGTAAATAAAGGCAACAGATTGGCTGAATAAGTGTTCGCCAAAAGGATCTCAGAATCGCCAAGTTTTGTATTTACATTTAAGTATTTCTCTTTGTTTTCTTAAAAAAAATATTATTTACCTGTTTCTTATTGAATTTCATTTTGATTCACTATATGCCAGTTTATTAACTTTTTAATCCTGGCTCATTTAAATTTTTTAATTACTTATGATAACATATCGCTTAAAGTTCAAACGGTTTGTTTAGATTTTATAATAATAAGCATACTTAAAATGCGATCTTTCTACCAATCGCTTGTTTTACGGTTGTACCTACGATTGTTTTTGAATCTACCAATGTTCTATTTTTTTCCTTAAAATTCCAGCGTTAAATAGCGGGAATAATTAGTTTCTGTTGTAGAAAAGCTAATTGGAGTATATTTACAAAATTGAAACTCTGATTCTTTTAATGTGATTTAATTTAAGTATGAAAATATAAAACAGTATTTCAAATTTTCATGCAGGTTCATTATTAAAAATCTCAACTTAAAGAAAATAGGAAAGACGGTAACAAAAAATTAAGGCCAGATACCATTTCAAATTCCTTAACAATTCCTCCAAAGAGACAAAAATGGATAGCTTGTCCAAATTCAGGATTTTTAGATGAGCATAAATCTAATACAAAGATAAACTTATTGATTCTTCTTTATTTGCTTTATTTTTTATTTTATACTTTAAGGGTTTTTTATGTGTATCAAATGTTTCTATCCAGTATTTTTTATTTCAAATAACAATAATAATAAATGTTTTAATGAATTTGTTCAAGCATTCAAAAAAAGTTTCTGAAATAAAATGTAGATCGATGCTCACGCGAAGGCGCTTTTATTTACGAATTATCCTAGTTTAGGTTGGCGTCGTTTATAACGATAAGTTGACAAGCCTTGTAGCTCTACCACATTGGTGAAAGTTTTTGCTAAGAAAAGGCGGACGAATCGGCCTCTTTAATTCAGGGCCCTTATACGTCACGTAAAGATATTACTACGTAGGTCTAAGTCCTCAAATTTAAACTTTCAAAGTTGTCTGAAACCACGTGCTTTTTTTTTACTTATATTTATGTTTTTAAAACGTATTTCTAACACATTGCTTACTAAAAATCAACGGTAGTTGAACAAAAAAACAATTTTTTTATGTACTATGATATATATAAATTATTATTATTATTATATATATATATATATATATATATATATATATATATATATATATATATATATATATATATATATATATATATATATATATATATACAACAAAATAAATAAATACAAGAAAACACGAAGAAAGTTATGAAAAACAATAAGTTTCATTTATTGCGCATATGCTGTAAGTAAACAGAACTCATTAGATAATTTCAAAATGAAGATAAAACAAAGGAAAATTATAGACATATAAAAAAAAGGGGGGGGGTAATAATGGGAAAAAAAATAACAAACAACTGAAGAAAAAAAAAGGATGAAATGTTTTTTGAAAAATCCGGAAAATAAAAGATATAATCTATTCATCAGCCCAAACGATTACATCCGCAAAAAAGAGTGCTTCAGAAATATCAGAAAGCACTCTTGTTTGTGGATATAATCGTGTGGGCTGATGAAAAGATTATATCTTTTATTTTCCGGAGTTTTTAAAAAAAATTCATCCTTTTTTTCAGTTTTTTTTTCATTATTATTTTCCCCTCACCCTTTTTTTTCATTTGTCTATAATTTTCCCTTGTTTTATCTTCATTTTGAACTTATATATATATATATATATATATATATATATATATATATATATATATATATATATATATATATATATATATATATATATATATATATATATATATATATATATATATATATATATATATATATATATATATATATATATATATATATATATATATATATATAAATCAACAGAAATTTTGCTATCTATAGAGCTTTGTTTTAAGCTCTTTCTAAGTTTACTTAAAAACCATGGTCATATTTTTAAATGCACAAGCAACTGACTGGTTTTAGTTTTTTTTAAAAAATATGTTAATTTTACTCTGTTTCGGATATTTGAAAAAAAAAACATTTCATATTATAAAACGACTTGTGATGTGCTAGATCAATATCCCAAAGCAAAAAAAAAAAAAAAAAAAAAAATTAAAAAAAAGAGGGAAATTCTTAAGATATTGCGGAATGTATTCCTCACAGGCGAAGATCAACAGGAATGCGAAAACATTGCTCAAACTCCAGGCCAATAGAAACGATAACAGAAACTTGGAAGCGAAAAAAAATGGTAAACGCAAAGAAAACAGTGGCGTCGGAAAATTGATTTCGCATACCTGACTCGAAAGTGTTTTCCTTTGCAAGTTATAAAAGAATTTTGGCGTTACCATTTTATTTTTGCATAGTTTTTCGAGTTTTCTGTGAAATTTTGCATTTTTGGGCTTCAGGGAACGTATGAATGATATTGTAGCCATAAGTCTAGGATACATATTCTTTAGAATCATTTTGGAGTTTCTAAGTTACATTTGAAAGCTTAAAGGGCTTGAAAAGTTTTGGAATAGAAAATTGAAATAAAATATAGTAATATTTTTCGGAGCAAAATATTACATATTTGGCAAGAGGAAAGGAAATATGAAAACCTGCACTCAAGATATAAAAATCTTAACGCAATTCTTTTTGTTAATAAAAAAAATTATTAAGCAGCGCACGAAATTTTTATGCAGCTCATGACTCTGTGTGATATTTGCGGTTCAGCGTATGGGGTCCTAAAATTTCTAGTTAAAATGTTAATAGTTTTAATACAACATGAACAACAAAAACTCGTTTTGCGTTTAAGGTTTAACACAACTAACTCTTCGATTTTCCAATTTAAACATACCATAAAGTTTTGTTTGCTTATACTTTAGTTTTTGCGCCTACACCAGAGATGCCAACTGCTCCAAACACGCCAAAATAATTAAAAAAAAAAACGGTAAATAACTACAAAGTAAATTTTGCAAATATTTGACTATTTTTGCTTGTAAAATGGTATAACATGACTTAATTACTATAAAGTGGTGAGTTATATAAGCCTACGAATTATTTAGAAGTGGTAGTGGATGAAAATCTACTAAATTGAATTTATTAAACCAAGAATCAGATTTAATAAACTACCACTTTAAAGTATATATTTGCTGTCCGGAGCAAGTTGGCATCTCTGCTACACTAGTGAATCGATATAATATTGAACCATAATAGTAAGCAAAATTGCGGAAATATCAATTTTAAGCAACTGTGTTCCGTTGAGTATAGTTTTGTTTACTCTTAGAAAATTGGTACAATATTGAACGAAAATATAGGTACTATAAACGAGGCAAAGTTAAAGTTTCAGAAACTCTGTGTTATTCAGCAAAGTGTTACTTCGATGTTTAAAAAATTTGGTTCAGTACTGAAACTTAATATCGATACCTTTAACCAAAATACTTTGCAAAGTTTCTGAAATCGAGTTTTTCTGATCAAACATTTTTTGTTAAATACAGTGTCATTCGGATATGTCTTCACTCTCAAAAAATCGTTATAATATAAAAACAACATATCGGTACCTTGAATGAAGCAAAATTCCTTGAACTGTAAGTTTCATCAGATTATAAATTTATGTTTCAGCAGGTTTGTTCCGTTCAACACAGTTTGTTTGGATGTGCCAATTGGTATAATATTGAATAGAAAATTGGTATAATATTGAATCACAATATTGTGAAAAGTTCCTGTAATAATCTGATCCATGTTGCCGTAAATGTAGAACCACTATATCGCGTAGTTAGTTTAACACGTTCACGCCGGGAAAAGTGAAAATACTGGTAGAAGAACTATTCCAATATTAGATAATATTCGGGAGGAGGTAATCTATTCTCAACAATTCACTGTCAGGAAAGTTATCACGGCGAAGAAGCAATTCAGTATAAAAATTGCATCCGTTAAAAACAATTGGTAGTTATGGATTTTTATTATTCCCGAAAAAAAACTAAAAAATGAAATTTATTTGTTACCAGTTTTTACTCCGATGCGCTGCCAAGATGAGACAATCTAACGTGACGGCGTGAACGTGTTAAGAAATGTCATAACATGATAACATGTGATAACATAAATTGCGAATTTGATATTTTGGTCAACCCCTCTACCCTATTACATACCTGCCAACTTCTAATCCTTTCAAGAATGATTTTCTTCAGTGGTAGTAAAACGTAATTTGAATTACAATTTTAAGCAGAAACATACGTTGCATTTTGAACAAGCATATGCTGACTTTCACAACAGTATTATATATCAATATATGTGCGTAATTGTTTTAAAAATAATGGTGGATGAAAAAAATTATAACTTAAGTCTATATATGCCAGTAACATTTAGAAAGCATACATTTTACTACCACTTTAAATATAGAAATAAAATTTTACGCCAAATGCGTAAAAGTTGGCAGGTATGTTATTATATTAAAAAGCTGGAAAATATATGGCTAGTAATGTTATCTAAAGCCTATTAGTGTCATAACAATACTGGCTAAAAAGTAATTAAAGTTATTGTAAATTGCAGTTCTTGTTGTTGAAACTTTCAGATTAAAATAGTATCTTTTGTAAGCTTACAACTTTAAATTTCATAGTTCAAAAGCATAATCTTCTCTTAAACTCAATGGCATTTTTAACTTAAATATTTATGAAAATTATTATTTTGTTCTTATCTCTCATATCCCGTCTACAATAAATATATTCTCACATAAGGGTTATATATAACTTTTTTATAAAGTAAATTATTTTAAGACTTTAGATCAAAATTAATGAAGGCAATAGTTATTCTTGTGACTTTTAGATTTGAATTGTAGTATATTTTATTAGCTTAACGCGGATTTTAGAGTTAACAATCATAATCTTCTCTTAAATTAAATGGCATTGCTGACTTAAACGTTTATGATATTAGAAAGTAAATTATTATAAATGTTCACTTTATACATCTCAAAATAACTAATAGAATAAATTTTCAACTCGAACTGTACAGATCAAAATTAATGTAAACTGTAGTTCTTGTTACCTGATTTATTTGATGTAGTTCCTGTTATTAAACTTGTTATAAATTCTTGTTATTAAAGCCCTAGAATTAAAAATAAACTAAGCTTATTTTTTTATTTTAGAATTAAAAGCCTAATCTTCTCTTAAACTAAAATGCCATTAATTAAAAACAGTATCTCATGCCTGGGTACATGTTGACATCAAAAGCAATAACTGGATTACTTCCTAGAGCTTTTTAAAGCTTTAAAATGTTTATCTTAGAGAGAGAGAAAAGAAAAAGTCGCAGGGCCGTGTTCTTAGGCGTCGCGTTCGATTAGATTTCAAGAAATTGCTTTCTCTAAGATTGCTTCTAGCCATCTTTTTTTTCTCTTCGAGATAATTCTTTGAAGAAAACAGAAATCTGTTTGAGAACACATTACGGATCCATTACGTTTCTTTTGATTAAACTTCTTGTGATTGCTTCTCATTAGAGGAATCGGAGGAGGATTTACTTTTTTTCGTGGAGCTTAAATTTCAAAAATAGAGTAGTTTTGTTTCTTAAACTCTGTAGAGCTTTGTCATAAAATAAATTTATTATTTTTAAACCAGAGAAATGGTTAGAGTAACTTTTAATTTTGTTTTATATCAAAACTAAAAGAAATAAGTTGAAATATTTTTTTTATTTATTAACCAAACTACGACTTCTCCTTTAAACAGAATTATAGAGTTTGGATGTTTAATAATATATTTTCGATAAGACTAATGTTTTAAAATTATTAGAAACAAATAGCTTACACTAAATTTACAAAGTATTAAAAATTTAATTTTTTTAAAAATGGAATGAAAACAGTGGAAATTAACCAATGTAAATTTTTTTTCTCCAAATTGCAGGCACTGAACATTATTCTTCGCCTTGGAAGATGCCAGAATTGTTCATTTCACTTTACCCAGTTGGCACCTATGAATCAAAGTCACGGAGACGAGCAACATTACCCACACCACACTGCAACAATCCCGTTTTTAGGGTGGGCCGCATTCACGCATCACGCATCACCCACAATGCAGGACAACACAAGAGAAAGAAACATCCATGCCCAGAGCGGGATTCGAACCCGCAGCCATTGGCTTCACACTCAGGCACGCTAACAGCTCGGCCACCTGGCCGGCGCAATGTTAAATCTAAAATTCTTCGAATAAGAAGAAAAATTCAAAAATAATATCATCGAAATTAAAATAAAAACTCCTTACATGTAATAATATTAATCGTATTTTATAAGCTGAACGAAGACAATTTCTTTTTAAATTTCAGTTATAGTAATGTACAATCAAGTAATAGGTTTCTAGTACATTTAATACATTGCTTAAAAATAATATGTAGCAATAAATAACTTACAATTTAGACAAAGTCATTTTTTTTAATTCTCTTATTCGAAGCTTTAATTTAAAAAATACAGAAGTAATGAATTTTATGGTAAAAAATACCTGCACTAATTTTTTACCGTAAATTCCATTTTTAATGGAATATGCTACGGAGCAAAAAATCTGATATACCGTAATTTATAAAGTAATAATTACCGCAATACCAATGAATCTCATCTAAATATATAAATATCACTATAAAAATTACGATATAATATTTTACGGTAAAAATGGATTTTACGGATGATGCACCCAAAGTGCCGGTACTTTATTCCATCATTTATCTGGAATTTTTTGCATTGATGATGTAACGTGATATTGTAATGATACATGATGTATTGTGGTTAAAATAAAAATAAAAATTAATGGCATGATTTTTTTTAAATAATCTCGTTTATTCTAGAGCAAGTAGCCGATAGGTTAATTTAAGAACAATAGCGAAAATGTCCTTTTTTAAAAAATAATTACGAGGAAAAATTTTTTCGAAGTCCTCTTCTTCCTTTCAAATACAGAATACTTCCTTTTAATACGCATAAGAACTTTTCGTCTTTATATTTAAAAAGTTGGTAGTGTTTATTAATCCTGGCCATTATCTGCCCATTCTAAAAGTTTCGAAATAGCTCATTAATATTTAAATCAGCAAATGTAAGCAGTAAAGAAAAAAAATCAAAGCATTCAATACACTTGGGAATGGGGTGTTTTTTTCTGAACTTGGAGCCATAGATAAAGATGTTTTTTAGAATCGACTTTTAAAGGTCAAATTCTATCGAAAAATCACCCACCCCCTTTGCTATCTAATTCTTATCGTATTATGAGAATGTTGGTACCCGTTATATATCTATATAAATAGTGTTTACTGAATTATTTCTGTTACAGTTGCTGCCACTCTTGCATTTCCTTTAGCTCTATTTAAAGTAAGTAGTTATTTCCTTTTCTTCACTATTCCTAAACTTTTGTGTGAACCATTTCCTAAAATTATGTTTTTAACATAATTCATTAAAGAATAATCAATTATTAGTAATCAAGAAAGATTCTGAAAAAAAAAATTATTCAAATTAATATTTATATACTTGTACAGATAATAAATTTAATTATCGTTCAACATTGGTTCAACGTAATTGACATTTTAAAATACTTTTCTTGTCAATAAAAGTTTTTGACATATCATAAAAGCAATTGTTTTCACATCAGTTGATAGAGTTTGGTAGATTTATTTATTCATCATAATATTTGCATTAGCGAGTGTTAAATTAAGGCTTATAAGCCTTTTTTTTAGTAAAATGGCATATGACATAGTTATGAGAAAGACATCACGAAGATACCGCCAGCGTTACGGAGGGATTCGAACCCAGAACGTCTACGGTTCCGAGCATTTGGCGTGCTAAAACGATTGTCTTGGGAAGCCCCATTAGTTAGATTTTACACCAATAATTATCAAAAAAACCTTTTTTAGACATGTCAGAAGAAAAAATAGTTTTATTAGTTATATTTAAAAATATTTTTATGTAACATGTTTGATATTTTTTCTTACTTTTTTCATATATTACATATTTTACATTACATTGGAAATATAATATGCGATTTAAAATATGGCATACAAAATTTTTTGTGAAAACATTTTAGTTTGTTCAATATTTAAAAAATAAAAATGCTTCAATTTACAATCAAAAAGTGTTCAATGTACGTTTTAAAAGCAAATAATTTTTATATAAAGATCAATGTAATGTTACATATATGTAGCTAATTTACATACGAAAACAAAATGTTACTCATTTATAAAGTGAAACCTCAAGCAAGGAAGCGTGTATCATTCTTATCGTAATTTTAATTGAATTTTTGAAAGACTCTAAATTATTTGTTTCTATTCTGTTTTACAAAGAAATAATGTCTCACTCATTATTACTTCAAATATAAAATTGTTTAGTTAATAGGTATTCGGTATTATAACTGTTAGTCTTAACAGAGACGGATTAAAAGGGAGTATTAGGGATGCATCTGTAGGCTTTCAAGTGTTTAAATTTACTAACCTTTCTGAGTAAAATTGAATTTTGTAATTTTCTTAAAAAAATTATTGGAAATTTTGCAGCGTAACGTTTTACAAAATTACTTTAGAATTGCTAAAAATGCATTGTATATTTTTGAGAGCAAAATTCAAAATATAATTTTTTATTTAATTTCGTTATGTTTTCATCTTCTAAAAACAAGTTATTGTTGACAAGTTCAGACCTGTTGTGCCAAGTTTCAAGGTTGCATCCTTAAACTATTCCCTAATTTTATCTATTACTCTTACGCTTTTTTATTTATCTATCATTAATATTGCTACTGGCCATTGGTGTTTGGCTTTTCGAAATGTTTTGTGTTACTCATCTATGATACAATTAAAATTTCTTGGTGGTTTTGGGTGACCGAAAATCTAACAAATTTTGTTAAAATATAAAATTTAATTCTTTTTCCTTTCGATTTTTAAAATGTGTACGTTTGATAGCTCTTGTTACTACTTAAGGTGTATAATTTTCCCCAGTAGATTTGTTCAAGTAGAACTTTAATGTTAAATGTAATTAAACTTATAAAAAAATATTAAATTCTTAAAGTGTTACCGTCTCAAATTTTGGCAAATAGTTACTGAATTTCGGTAAAAACAATTTTCGGTTAACAATTGAATTTTATAAATAGCTTTAATATTTCTGAATAAAGAATTAATTTTGACTAATTTAACGTGGGTTGAGCCCCCCAAATGCACACCAACCTAAGTTCCCATCCAACCTTGCACCGTAAAACAAATATTTAAATTTAAGTTGACGTACGAAGTTTATATCAGTTTTGATTGATTAATTATTGCTTACTATCACTTAATTTAAAAAAACATAGTTTAAATGAGCTAATTTAATTCATATTTTAATATACCACATGGAAATATTTTATATCACATTCCAGCGTCAGCCAGCATTTTATTACAGGGTTAACGCGGGCCTCAAGAATTTTTTGAAGTGGTAAGAATTAAATAAATGTCGATAATTTAATTTCTGTATATCGACCACTAAAAATTTTTTTCCAAAGAAAATGTGCATGCATGAAAATTCCAGCTTCTAAACCACTTAACGACGAAGTGGTATTTTAATATAGAAATTATCTTTTAGCATTAACCTAAATTAATTACGACTACTAAAAATTTTTTAAGGTCAGCACAAACCTTGTCATGTTAACGGTATTTTTTTTTAAATTGTTGAAATTTAATTTTTATGGCTGGTTGTAAATTCTGAGATAGTTTCTATATTTACACTTGTCTGCTTTTATTTATTTCTGGGAAGATTTAATTTTTATGTTTAATATGTTGGTAATCACATTTTATTCTCCATTAAAAAAAGAAACGGTTTAAAATCATTTTGACAATCATTACATTTGAACAGTTTAAACATACTTATGATAGCCTTGCTAGCTCTGTGATAGTATTTATAATCGTTGGCTGAATTTTTACGAAACACTAACATACAATCAGGGCTGAAAGTCTACATATATCACGACTGAAAGTAGCAAAAACTGGTAAGAAAGACATTTCACTCTAGCATCTTTTTTTTTTTTTTTTTTAGAAAATCTAAATTTCTGTAACTATTAAGGTTTTATTTTTACTATTATAGTATATATATAAATTTACCTTTTCCTATATATTTACAAGAAAGCCCACAAATATATAAATTGTGATCCACTGTTTGGTAATACCACTCGTGCCAGATTAGATGTGCTTTGATTGGAACCACCACGAATATAACCAACTTATTAAAAAAGCGTAATTATTTTTTTTTTTAAAAAAATGTGGTAAAAAAAATTGAATTCTTAAAAATAAATTCAAAACATTTGAATGAAGAACAGAACTAAAGAAATCCAAAATAATACTCGTAGGATTAATTGATACAATTTTTATTTACTTTTCTATAACAATTTCGTTATTTTTTTTTTTGCACTGATGTATTATCACACATCAGTAACATATTTTTTCAACAAAGTAAGCTGAAATAAAGTTACTTTAAATAAAATGTATGAGGTAAAAAATATTAAATTCCCCAATAAAATAGTAACATTAATATGAGTTGTAGTTTTCTATCATAAATTCATTAAAAAAAGGAAAAGTTGATACTACCGCTATAGAGGGACTGTAATATTTAGACGAGAGTTAAACATTTCATACCACATGCTAGCTTCAGCATGCATTTATTTAAATTACATGTAAAGGATTTTTCATATAATAATAAAAATAAATTAGTACAATTTAAATTTAATAAAAAAGCGGTAGACAACTGACTTAAAATTCCTAGATATTTTTTATTTTGATTCATCAGATTGTCTCAAAATCAATTAAAACTAGTGTAATATTATTTTAATACTCCCTATTAAATTGTCGAAAATAATTTTCCGGCAATAATACAATCAAGTGATTTAAATTAAAAAATAAATCTTTGAATGTTTTAATAAACTGAAAGTTTAGCTAAGTTCTGGCTAGAAGAATAATATTAAAATAAGTGAATATTTCATATTTTCCAAATAATGAGACCAAATAATGCTGTATTAAAATAAACGTTAAGTTATTTCATACCTGTTAACTTTTACGCATTTGACGTAAAATTTTATTTCTATACTAGGAGGCTTCGCCCCCTGCTCGCTGGCGCTCACCAACCCCTGGAACTGCTTTCACAGTTCATTTCGGATTGCTTCGCAATCCAATGCTCGCTTTGCTCGCTCATTGGATACGTTCTTAACGTCTAGTTTTCGTATACTTTTTTGAATACTGAAGTTCCGAAAACTTTTCACTGTAGAAAACTCTAAACCTGTACATTTCAATATTAATTTGAAATTGCAAACAGTTCACATATTTTTCTTAATCACACTATTCTAAATTTCAGTTGTTGAGAAAAGTAACTGTTGTAAGTTTTCTTTTAAAGTCTTTTCCACCAGAGGGCTAAAGCCATGTGTTGTAAAACAATATGAAATAGTAGTCTGCCACTGAACGCCTGATGTAAAGCCTTTGATGAAGATAATTTTGTATTTTTAATTCTCTGAAGGGCGCCACCTTAATAATATGGAATTTGTAAAATAAATATGTATATATTTTTGATTGTTAATGAAGCCCATCATTCAGAAGCGGAACAACTATAAGTTTTTTATTTTATCACAAAAAAATAAAATGTATAAAAAACAAAGAAAAGAGTAAGAAAATGAGTATAGTCCTAGAAAAAGTTAAAATTATTATATAGTATTTGTCAGTTAAAATAAAACTTTTTGTTTAAGTCATTGCTAACAATTCAAATTTCTCCGAGGCAATTCTAAAGTATAAATTAAGGTAGTATTGTTAAGTTGAAACACAATATTTTTAGTTTTGATGTCAACAATGCAATTCAATTTTTCACAAAAACGATTGTTTCCATTGTTAAGTTCAATGTCAACAATTCAAATTTTTCTGAGGCAACTCTTAACCTCTAAATATTATTTTTTTATGTACACATTTCTAAATGTCAGTATTCAACTACAAAACAACTTAAAGTCCTCAAATTTAGCATGAAGCTGTAAAATGTAATGAAAGAGGGTCATAGCAATAATGAAAGTAGAAGTAAAGTTGGAACTATAAAATTATAACAATATTTCTAATCAATGAGCCAAGTTCTTCAAGAAGCAGTTGTAGAAGTAGGTTGTTTATTTAAAACTTTTTATGGAATTTCTTTAAGAACACAATTGTTAATTTGGACATTTGGCGATACAACACTTTTAGAATTGAAGGATTTGTTACGTCAAGCGCTCAGGTATCATAATTTTGATCTAGTTGCGCTTCTATGTCATTTTGATTTATGTTGCTAAGTTAACTTTCAAAAAATCTTAGGCTGGCAACAGCATTTTTATTTTTAAAGTTGTTTATTTTATTTCTTTTAGAATTCGTTATTTTTTTAGCGAAATGTTTTTTAACCTAACAGAATTCTTTGCCGACTGATATATGAAGAAAATAAAGTAAATATTTAAGTGTTGTGAAAAGAATCTTATTTAGCTGCACAAAGTACTTCAGCCAAAATTTGGGAAACACGTAAGAGAATTATATATATTATATCAGAAACACATCATTAAAAGGCAGAATGCTTTGGTGTTTTCAAAACAAAGCAAACGTTGCCACCGGCGGAAAAGAAATACAGCCAAAATTTGGGAGCCACGTAAGAGAATTATATATAATAGATTTAAGGTGGTAGTGAAATGTATGCTTTCTATATATTCCTTGCATTTATAAACTTAATTTATAATCTTTCTTGACCACCACTATTCTTAAAAAATTTAAGCATATATATTAATATGCTATGATACCCCGCTTAATCATTTTCACAATACAGCTTATGTTTCGGCTTAAAATTGTTTTAAATTCCATTTTACTGCCACTGGGGAAAAGCATCCTCGAAAGAATTAAAAGTTGGCAGGTACGTCATTGCTTACATTTTTTTCATTTTTCCTCCTCACATATACAATCTGCGCTATGTTTATTGTAATCAATGACAGATAGCTTTAAACTGTTTCGAACGCACAATATTTAAAAAATATATATAATTCATTATTTTCTAAAAATGTTATTTATTTCTGTAAGATCTTTGAGAATATTTATAATTAAAACGAAAAAAAAAATCTACTATAATATTTTTTTAAAAAAAAAAGAAGTAAAAGACTGTCAATAATTTTCTAACATTCAGAAACTTTCTTTTAAACGTTCGAATCAAGAACAAAACTAAAGAAATACTAAATGAAACTTGTAGGATTATTTGATGCATTGTTAATTAATTTTCTTATAAAATTAGAACAAACTTTCTTTCTTTTCGTATAGATGTTATTATGAGACATCTGTAATATCATACCTGCCAACTCTTCCGGAAGATTTTATTTTCATATTTAAAGTGGTAGCAATACTCAGGTTATTCCAATTAATTTTTTGAATTATAATGATAATTATAAATGAGTTTGACCACCACTACATATAAATAATTACAATAAATAAATGAAAGCATAATAAACCCTGCGCAAGCGAATTTCAACGGGATCAAAATATAAATCTATTTTTGAGTCAGATTGTTTTTCGTTTATTGTTTTACAACCACTCTGAAAATCCATTCTCGGAAAGAGTGAAAGTTGGCAGGTATGATATATATATATATATATATATATATATATATATATATATATATATATATATATATATATATATAATATAATTTTTCTACGCTTTAACCGAGTGAACATCTTTGTTGGCGAGTGTATTGTCTCTGATAATCTTAAAATAAGATGGAAGTGTTTAAATTGTATATGACACACAATTTTAAAAAATGTTGTTAGAGCTAATCATTGTAAGCTATACAATTAATAAACAAATTAACAAAGGATAACTAAATAAACAAATATATAAGAAACAAATTAACAAAGGATAACTAACAAAAATTAAGCTAACAATTAATAAGTGGCAGAAAAACTAGTAAACAAGAAATCACAAACAGTTTATACTTATAGAAAACGAGCTAACAATTAATAACTAGCAAAAAAATAAATAACTGTTACTAACTAATAAAAAATTGGTCGAAAGAAATAATTAATCCCTTAATAAATGTGCTTTTGTAGTACATATTATTTTATTTCACGTTCAAAATTATTATCATAAACTATTTAACACAGTGTAAAATAGGTAATTAAACAACTTTTAATCTAATTTCTTTCATTGTGTGCCGTCAAATTTCAAAATCGTTAAAAGTGTGCCGCAATAAAAAAAAAAGATTGAGGATCACTGCCTTAGACATTGAAAGACTTTATTCAAAGTCTATGAAACTTTCCCAGAGCAATTTTTTGACTAAGCTGGTACCGTTACCGTAAATTGCATCTGTAAATACCATTGGGTGAACCTTTCGAGAGGCTAACCGTGTAAGTCTTCGGGTTTCCCTGCATCATTGAAAGCAAATACCAGTTCATAAATCACGAAATCGAATTTTTCCCAATATGTGATGCATTAGTATCCAGTTCTTTAAAAGGTTACAAAATAATGACAAATTAAAAATGCAAACTTAACTGCATTTTTTGATGGGGGATGAAACAAAGTAAATGTAATTAAAACTTTATATAAAGTGTTTTTTTCTAACTTAAGTCTTTTTTTTCTTCAGCTTCAGAACAATTATGGGCTTTAAGAAAGCAGTAGTTTTTCTTTTCGCTTGCGTCAGCGTCATCAAAGCATATTCATGTCCTAATGATGGCCGAACATTTTATCATGCAGATGTCAGCACAGGATGTCGGGTAATTATCTTTATTTCTTCCCTTGTCTTAAGTTCAAAATGAAGATAAAACAAAGAAAAATTATAAACATATAAAAAAAGGAGGGGGAAAATAATAAGTAACAAAATAACAAACTACAGTTTAAAAGAAAAAAAAAGGATTAAATTTTATTTAAAAAAAACGGAAAAATAAGATATAATCTTTTCATCAGCCCACACGATTATATTCGCAAAAAAGAGTGCTTTCTGATATTGTATCAATATAGCCAAAGCAAAATATATTAATACAATAGTGTGAGGAGCACTCAAAAAAATTTTACAAAAATGTCAACACAATAAGTAAAAATACACAATAAGTAAACACAATAAGTAAAAATAACATGTGAAAACAGAAAATAAAATAAAAGAAAAAGAAAAAACAGTATAAAACATAGACTATATAGCGAGTAGCGAAATCAGATGTACTTACAAGGACGGGAAATTTTTCAAGAATGATTTAAAAATGTTTTCGCAACAAGATTGCCAAATTACAAAATATGAAAACAAAAGCGCAAATTCAGTGTAACTAGCGGGTTTTAAAGTGCCGTTCTTACTGCACTGCTGAAGTGATTTGTTATTCTGTGCATTGATTTGTTAGTTACCAAAGATGGGCCCGAAATGGATGTGCGCAAGGTAATATTATACTGAATAATTTTAAAAAGTTGACCATAAATAGTTTTAGAAAATAGATGTTTATTTAAGAAAAAATATAAAATAGTAAAGAGACACATAAATTGTCTTTTTTGTAAATAATTTTAGCCACGGATTTGCCCGATATGGATTTGAAAATGGAAAAATTTTATAAATTATCAAAGAAAAAAAAATTAATAGATAATTTTAACAGGATTTGCACATGGAAAAATTGTATAAATTAATAAAGAAAATTTTAGTAAATAATTTTACCCACGGATTTGCCCGAAATGGATTTGCGCTTGGAAAAATTATATAGATTAACGAAGGAAATTATTTAGAGAAGGAATTTTTTAGTAAATAATTTTAACCGCGGATTTGCACATGGAAAAATTATACAAACTAACAAAGAAATTATTAAGTAAATAAGTTTGGCAATGGATTTACCCGAAATGGATTTGTACATTGGAAAATTATATAAATTAACAAAGAAAATGTTTAGTAAATATATCCACAAAAATGTACGATTAGTTCAATGATTTTATAACAAATTTTATTACTTTAGTTGGGTATCCATTGTTTTTTTTATCAAATTTTGAAAGTGTTTATCGATTTGTTTTTTGGATAAATAAATATTACTACATATTCTTTTAATTCTGTTCATTTCATTAAAAGTGGTATTTAAATAGATGCTCCTAGAAACATTAGAATTCCAAGTAATTAATTTATTAATATTAAAATTAAAATCATTTCTTTTATCGTATAAATCAACAAAGGAGATATTTTCAACTTTTATAATACCCAAATCCAAATAATTTAAATTAATATTATCATCATGATTACGAAGTAAGATTAATTTCTCTGGGTTAATATCATTTAATGAAATAATAAAATCTTGGAAATTAAAGATAATTAAGTCATCAATATATCTAAAAACAAATTTAATACTAAGAGTATAATTAATACTAAGAGTATAATTATGTGGTTGTTGTTTTAATAACTTCACTGCCAGTTGAGTACAGAAGATTAAGTTGTATCGACTCGTTTTTAGCAATCATTTTACTTCTTAAAATTGGCTCTAAGTTTATTATATTTAAGTTTATACAGTGTAATTTGAAATTCCGATCCTATTGCATACGGTGAAAATTTCATGTTTATAAAGGAGATGGGCTAGTGAGGACAATATTTAGTCATTTCCCAAAAACAATTTACTAATCATTATATTGATTATACCCAGTACTTTTTAAAATTAAAATGTAAGCTTTTTTTTTATTTTGAATGAAAAACAGGCTAATTATACTTTTAAAAACACTTTGTCCACAGACAGGGTTGCTACGGGCAACTAAAAATGCAAAAAGTGGTGATTATTAATATCCTATCTTTTCTTTAAAAAATATTAAATCAGCAACTTTTTCTAGCATCATTTTCTTTTTTTTTTTTTTTTTTTTTTTGCAATTTAGAAAATGCGGGCTATATTTTTTTATTTAAATATGAATAGTTAGAAATATGAGTCATAGTGGTAGTTAAGATTGAAAAATTTAAAAAAAAAAATAAATGAACAAAAATAAATTGAGTTTCTACGACTTTTTGTAGTTTCAGTCGCCCGTGGCATCCCTGAGCACAAGAAATGTGCTAATGGGGACAAGCCGTAAAAGTTAATTATTTACCCGTTGCACTGGAGGTCCTTTCTATGGTTTAAAAAAACAAGTGCAACTGCTAAAAGTTTACATTGTTTAACATTGCTAAAAGTTTACATTGTTGCAACTGCTAAAAGTTTACATTGTCTTGAGACTGAAGCAGGGTGAAACCATCACCTCCTACATCAAGAAGCCTCCACACGGTCTTTTATAAGTAGTCCGCGCAGACTGTTTAAAAAGTGAACCAGTTGTGCGCATGAACCCAAAACCTTTTACAAAAGTAATTGAAAGAAATTAATCATATATATTTGAGAATTGAATCTGTAGTGGTTGACAAGTGAATAAGGCAAACCATTAATATTCATAAATAAAACAAATTTTTAGTCATATATTTGCTACCACTTTCTTATTTTAACTATATTCTGTATTAAATGATTCGTTCAGTAAGTGGATGTCCTTCTCAATCGGACTACCTGTAAAAAAACTGTGTGGAGGCGTTGGTGAAACAGGACTTCATCGTTTTTTTAAATAACAAACTGATGATACACGGATATTGACAAAAGTATTTTTCTCTTAAATATTTTCATAAACTTTTCTAAAGGTAAATCTTTATATCCATAAATTTTAAAACTTGATTTTTCAAGAACTATCCTACAGATTTTGCACAATTTTTTTTCTTTTGCTGTGTAAAATTATACGCTTTACAATGATATAAAGAATTGTGTGCCTTACAATTCAAAATTTCTTCGATTGTTATTAAATAAAATCATAAAATTAGTAAAATTATTTTTTGCATTGAGTTATCTTTAGACAAACGAGTTTTATAATTGTAAGTAAAAATTTTCCAATTGGCTGCAAAAGTTCTCGAGATATGGCGAAATACGAAAAAGTTAAACTTAACATTAATTGTGTAAGCTTTTACAGCGATCTTATTCTTTTATTTCCACTGACATACACAGACGATAAACAAAAAACATTAATAACAAGAAAAAAGTCGTTTGGTTGCCTAGCAACTAGCCAGAGTTGCAGTAATTATATTTACAAGAGTTGGCAGACGATTTAAAAAAATTATTTAAACTAACTGTCCATTGATGTCAGAACAAACAGAAATTGAGGTTCCAAACTTTGGATCGCTCTCCTGATCAAACTACGGGAATTATATTTCCCAGATTGCGGCTACCCCCTATATTCTGGGGATCAAAAATCCAAATCCGTGAAAATACCTGTAAGAGATGGTTTGATGAGAGACTTACATTAACGAGAATGATTTAAAAATTCTGCCCATTCGAATAATAATATTAATATTGCATAACATTCGAAAATGTATGGTTTTATATTATCATTAATATCAAGCTTAAGGTTTTCAATGCATAGATATAATATTTTCTTGCCTTTGTGTTCTTTCAAAATTATCGAAATTTTTCCTGAATCTTTTGTGAATTTCCGTCTTTCTCGCTTGACAAACATGAAACTCCTAGTTTCTGGCAGTACTACAATTTACTCCTTTCGAAAAAATTTAACTACCATTATTTAATCGAAATATCTTAGACAACACTAGAAAATGCTAAAAAAAAAATAAAATTGCTACCAGCTCTATATTTATTATAAAATTAGTAAGTTTATAAGAGATTAATCTCTTTCAAAAAAATCTATGAGAATTTTCATAAGTCCCTACAGTACTTTTAGAGTGTGGAGGATATATTTTATGAAAGATAACCAGTTTTTAAGTTGCTCTGTGGAGTACAATAAGTTCGTTAAATATTAACCGGTTAACGCCCAGCGTCATATATATGTAGGACAGTTCCTTTTTTCAAAGACATTCATTGTGATGAGAAACTTTTTTCAGCATTTTCATTTATCTGGGTGAATTAAAAGATTCTCAGATACCACAATGATTTAGTTATTTCTGATTAGATCTAGAATTATAAGGAACAAGTACTTTTTGATCTATCAAAGACTTTTTCGATACCATAACAGTGGAAAAACCAATTAATTTCGATAATATATTAAACCACTTTTTCCATAAAACCACTTTTTGTATCATTTCCATATATAAATTCGGGACAAAACGGGTTAAGTAGTTAGAGAAAATGGCGCCAGGTTTAGTTAAATAAGTATTAGATTCACATGTGATAGTTCTAAATTTTACAGGAATTTTATGAAATTTAGGACTGATAATTAAGTATGAAAATTGTATATTGCTAATTTTAATTTTTAATCTCTTGTAAAAAGCTAAAAACTTTTTGATGACAATATTATTATTAAAATTACTAAGTTTAATATTTTTACTATTTTTTAATTCCGTATTTAAAAGTTCAGCATAGAATTTTTTACAGAATATAGCATAATTATTGTTAGCTTTGTCTATGGGAGTAATTAAAATTTTTTTTTTGAAGTTGCTTAATTGATTGAACAATATTAGAAAAACAATTCCTTTTAACAACTAAAACAAACATATCCGCATGTTTAATCAATTAAAACCAAGATTTCTTAAAAATAAAGGCAGAGTAAATTGTAAAACTTTACGATTCTTGAGTTGCAAAAAAAAAAAATATTTTGTCCATGTATAGCATCGCTCCCTTTAAAAGCAAGCAAGAACAAATTTGTTTCACTACCACTATCAGCAGTGTATAATAAATATACACTAGGCAGTATAGGCAAAAATAAATATACACTAGGCAGTATAGGGTTTTTGCTCACTTTTATTCGCAAAAACCAAAAAATTAAAACTCATAGAAATTAGTGAAAAGTAAAAATTTTTATGTTAACTATAACAATAAGAATCTTTTTTAACATCTGTTCTTTTTCTGCTTCCAAAAAATACATCATCAAATAATATATTTAACAATCCCAACCAGAATTTAGAATTGAATTTTTTTTTAGAAAATTGAAATCTCAATTTTTCAAACAAGTTTTGTTGACGCGTAAGACTCACACACTTTTTAAAAGGTGTTTAAGGTCTGATACACCAATAAAAAAACTTTTAAATAACAGTTTTTTACATTTCAAATAACTATGAAAAATACTTCTACAATTATAGATTATCGATTATTATTTATGTTGTTTATCACTCTCTTTCTCTATCTGTCTCTCTTTTAACTCTAGAATCATTTAGGTTAAAAACACTGAATGCAAGGGGCATAATTAGCCCCCAATTAAAAAATTCGCTTCAAAATTTCAATTCGTGTGGTCAGAAAGAACTTTTCAGGAACGAATTTTTTTCCCTTGGTTTAACTATAAGCATTCTTATAAGTTAAAGTTTAGACGGTCTCGATTCTTCAGATGCTTAAACGTTAATATCTGTAATTTTTGTTAACTCACAGCCTTATTTAATGAAAGAAAGAATTTAATGAACGTTTTTTAATATTAATTATTTTTTTATTTTGTTACGTCAGTTGAGATCGAGGATCTAAATGAGGTGTGAGAGGGCTATGTCACTGAATTAGTATTCCTAAAGTTACTTGAAACTGCGTTCCTATTTTGCTTACAGTTACGCTTTTGAAACGTGTTTTTGCAAAACTAAATAATCTAAAATAAACGGTAATTAAAATAAAAAAAAGTTTACGAGAAAGAAAATAAATATAGAAAACGTTCTGAGAAATCGTAAAAAAAAACCCAAATCATTTTTGAAGCCAATGCTGTTTTTATATGTACCAAATATACTAGAGTATGTATTTAATATGAGCACTTTGATAAGATAATGTAGTATTTTTAGACCTCAGTAAGGAATAAGTAGAAAAATGTGTTTGATTTTGATTATAATTGAGTAAGCTGCGAGTAATACCATCAAACCAAAAAATAGTGAAGAAAATAAATCTTTATTTCGATGAGTTAAACTTCCATAAAAAGGGGATTTGCCTCATCAAATAACGCAAATCATCAGAGAGGGGAGCACGTAATCATGAATAAATAAAAATATTAATAAATAAATAAAAATATTAATAAATAAATAAAAATATTAATAAATAAATATAAATATTAATAAATGAATGTAAATACTAATAAATAAATAAATAAAGATAACAAATACTATTTAAATAAATATATCAATAAATAAATAAAAATGATAATATAATTAATAAAACAAAAACAGTTTCTTTTAAACTACTCTCTCTTTATATAAACTATCTTTCTTTTATCAGTAAATATTTTACATAACAAAACTGCGGAACGAACATAACAAACGAGCATAACAAACTGAAAGATCATGCTTGAAGCTTTTAAAAATGATGCTAGTTTTACCCATCCACGCAAAATTTTGGGTCGACCATGCGTTTAAAGTTAATATTTTTTTACTCTTTTTCAATTTTAGTACTAGCAATTTCGAATTCATTTTATAGACTGAGAAGCCAACTTCAGCGAATTCAACAAAATATTTTAAAAAATGGTAGAGCACTTAATGACATAAGCCTTTGAATTATTTAGAAGCAATGGCGAGTAATAATACTATTAACAAGTTGAATGCCACGCTAATTTTACATGGCTTGCCCGTCTGGCCACATGGTAAATAACTACGAACTGAGTTTGCAAATTTGGCAGATATTGCAAGATTTTTAAAAGGTTTAGCATGACTAATCTGAAAAAAGTGGTGAATTCTATAAGCCTACGGACTGTTTTGATATAGTGGTGGATAAAAATCTACTAAATTGAATTTATTAAGCCAATAATCATAATTAATAAACAACCACTTGAAAATATTTATTCGTTGTCCGGAGCAAGTCGGCATCTCAGTGCATATAAATAAAACTATTTTTGTGTGTTCTATACTGCATGAATTTCTTCAAACCACTTTAATAACGATAATAACATTAAAAAAATTAAAAATTTCCTCGAATGATGTGTTTTTAATATTCTTGGCATCGCCGGTCACCGGTGACCCCCCTGGCTCATTAAAAGACTACCACAAGAAAATACTAATTTGATGCCCGGAGCAAGTTGGCATCACTATAAGGAAATGGTTTGTAATATTTTTTGAAAAATGCGTCTTTATTTATAGTGGTTTTCACTAAGGAAATAAGCTTTTAGCTTCCAACGCTCATTTCCGCCAATGCAAATTTCGCATGAGTTAAAAAGACACCATTTCAAAAAGGGTCAAGCATAACTTTCCAAATTTTACCAGCGATTTTTCCATATAAAATCTTTGAAAGTATTTGCTACTAAAAAAGTTGTTTTCTACTGAATTAGTATAGAAGTGCAAGTGTATCCATGATTTTATTCAACCCCTCTAGTTGTAACTGCACAAACCGTAACTGTGATAAGATCTGAAACTTTTAAATACCTAAAAATTAATTTGCTTATCTTTAAATTACTTTACAGAATGTAAATTTTAATGACTTATTTTTTTTTAATTTATAAATGTCACAATAAAAAGTGCCTGAGAAATATGTATTGTAACAGCCTAATTTGTAACAGCCTAAACACTGTATTGTAACAGCCTAAACACTGCTAAAGTAATGCTACCTTGATTATATAATAAGGCGAGTATTTTATTTTGAGAAGGTTGCATTTACGGTGCATTTCTCTCTTCTGGAACAATGTTTTTAAACCTAATTTCAAAAATACTCAAAATATCCCTTACACGAAAAATTATTTTGTTAATTTTAATTTTCTGTGGAAAAAATACAAAACATAATTTAGGAAACTTTACATATTATAAATACATCTTAGATTCATGACTTGATTGTTATCTACGGAAGAAGTTAAACCAATGCCAAAACAAGATCCTTAGAAAAATAACCTGTGCAAGATGGTTCATCCGGAATACCAATATACATGCAGATCTCAAAATACCAACTCTATCACAGCATATATACAAGCTAAACGCAGATTTTTTCGATAAAGCCATAGAATGTAAAACAGCAAATTTTAATGAAATCTTTAAATTTGAAAATTATATCAAAGATAAAAACTGCAGACCAATAGCTGCACATTTCACCTACGACGCCTCATATCATAACTATCAAAACAAATAATTTCATCAACCTTTCTGAAAATAACGTTTACTCATGCCGATACAATTCTGAACAACTCCAAAATCAAACAAACACAGTTTAGAACAAGCTGCTCAATTTATTTTTGATTCCTTTTTAGTTATTCAAGCAAAGAGCTTGAAACATTCATAAAAGCAACTCCATTGCCTGCTTACCTCATCGCTCAACCAAAACTGTTCTAAAATTTCAGATGAATGGGATAGGGGCTGCTTCGCGGCCCAGGTGCCCAATAAAATCAAAACACCAGGACTAGGACTTGATTGTTAGATGATAGGAATAAATATTGACTTTACTTATTATAAATACATCTTAGATTCATGACTTGATCGTTAGATGATAGGAATAAATATTAACTTTACTTATTATAAATACATCTTAGATTCATGACTTGATTGTTGGATTACAGGAATAAATATTAACTTTACATATTATAAATACATCTTAGATTCATGACTTGATTGTTAGATGATAGGAATAAATATTAACTTTACATATTATAAATACATCTTAGATTCGTGACTTGATTGTTAGATGATAGGAATAAATATTTAATTTTATAAAAAAAATGTGTTTCATCGTTCTAGGTATATCATCTATGCCGAGGATCCGAAATGTCAACATTAAATTGTCCAGGAGGACAAGCATTCGATCATCACTCAAACGAATGTCGAGATCAAGCGTCAGTACACTGCGTTGAAACAGATCACAGTCATCATCACCGACACAGGCGCTCGGAATCGGACACAGAATCCGACGAAATGGTTCACTCTATCAACATCGAAGAACTTAGAGATGAGCTCAAAGAATTTTGTCAAGAATTAAGAGCCCTTATCAAAGCTGCAGTCAAAGATGTCGCTCCAACTGTTTATTCCCAAATCGAAACACACTATGCACCGACTTTAAAAAAATTCAAGGATGAAGTTATGCCCTTTGTTAATGACAAAGTTAAACCGAAAATGGAAAAAAGTCTTAATTATGCCAAGAAAGTGGCTCATCGCGTTTTTGAAAAGGTTTACAAATCATATGAGCTCACCAATTCTACTCACGTCAATTTAGTTTCATTCTCAGATTTGGCAACTGATCTAGCCAAAGACTTGGAACCAGTTCTGAAGCTCGGAAAGTACTTGTCAGCTAGATTAGTACAAGATAAGAGAGTATAGTAACCACGGATGGAATCACTGACTGGAGAAAGGATCTCATGAATGGTTCGATAAAGTAACGAACATTGACTAAGTTTTAAGGTATAACTGCTGACTAACGTAAAGGCCAAAAAACATGGTCTCTAATGTCGCTATATATATCTCAGTAGGCATAATGATTTATAGTTTCTAAATAAAGCAAAATGGTTTTTAATGTGTTACTCCCATTATTTACCTTTCACTTTTTTTGTCGTATGCCTGTTTAGGCAGTGAGGGTGCGATTGTTTCTGTTCTTCAGTGGCGCCATCTATGGCCAGGAATTCGACTTCTGCCACGCCATTCACATAACCACAACCCGTTTATAGGGCGGGTCACACTCACACACAAAGGAGAAAGGACATAGAACACACAGAGAGAGAAATAAACATCCATGCCTTGCCCGGGATTCAAACCCAGGACCCTTCTGATGCAAGAACAGTTCCCTGCCCCCTACACAGGTCGGTCGACTACCTTTCACTTGAAATATATTAATAATTTTAACCCCCAACTTGCTGCTTTTCACCTACCGCCATGAAAGCTTGAACCATGTTTTTTTTTTACGGACAAAAAATTTATTTACAAATTACAATTAAAAATTACATAATAAAAATTGTTTAAAATGTTTCATTTTACTTACGCAGATTTATTTCCCTAGATATGACTTCCGATTTTATTGGGGTGAAATTTACATCTCATCATTTACCTCAACTTTTATTACAACTCCATGCACATTCTTAGTTTTTTATTATTTCTTTTTCAAAATCTCATTTTAAGTTTTAGTTTCTATAAAAATTGTTTTTAATAGTTTTCTTCAAAAAGAGTGTTGACCCTTTCGTGCCGACTGTCACAAATACGTGCCAGAATAAAACGGTATCAACCTGGGTAAAAAGATAAAACTGGTAATCAAAGTAATTCTTTAACATTTTATTTGTGGGCGGAGTTATAATTGTTTGATTTATTTAATTCACCATTACTTTGTTCAAAATAAAACTATTTACATATACTTTGAATTAACATTGATTATATATATGATTAAACTAACAATAATTAAAGTAAAAGCAAAGTAAGTCTGTCAAATTAGAAACGACTACATTTAAGTTACCGTTTTTTATTTAATTACGTCCTGATCGTGATTTTGTACGAATGCTTTTCTGAATCACCCGTCCCCGAGGGGTTCAATAGTGCAACTTGAAAGTTTAAATAATTATTTTGTAATAATAACTTTAATTGCATATGTTGATTGTTCACAGTTTAACTCAAAATATGTTATAAATGTAAATTTAACTTTTTAAAACTTATAACTTATTAACTCTTTAGTGATTGCGCAACGATAACTTACACTTTTCATAAAATCATTCAAGAAACACTGTATAATTACTTAATATTACATTTAATACACACAATTATAAAATTTTATTATAAGTGAAATTTTCCTAAAATTTGTTTAGTGATTATGTACAACCTCACTGTTTACTTACTGTAAATTCACCACTAGGACTAAGTATAGTGTTTTCTGACTTTGCATGTAAACCTAGTACGTTTCAAGTTAAGACTAAAATTATTTACACTGATTCAAAATGCTTTCGTATTTAAACAAAACAAATTCAAAAACAGTTTACATCGTCGTTTTTGCAACATTTAAGTTTTTAACTGTAGAAGAACTAAAATTTTTGACCAATAATATGAAAGTGTCAAAACCTACGTTCATTACAGAGAAATTAAAAGATATTAAACGTATTTTGAGTTTCGAAAGCCGAATGAGGGAATAATATGTCATTTCTAAAATTCATAAAATCATGTAAATTCATAAAATCAATTAATAAGATAGAAAAATTTTAAGTTCGAAAGAGGTGAATTTCTATTGTCAACTCGGAGGTGACAGAGAAGTGAAAAAATTGCGAAAAAGGAAACATGGTCAAACTTTGTGCATTTCAATTAAGGACTAATTCTTAAAGCAAATTAAAACATTTTCCTTCTTTAAGCAAAACAAATTTTTAAAAAGACAGTGTTTATTGACGTTTCTGAAGTATTTAAGTTTTCAACTGTAGCAGTACTCAAAATTATATCCAATCATAAGAAAGTATCAAAACCTATGTTAAATGCAGCGAAATTAAAATACATTAAAATCAGTCAAACCCCGCTATAGTGAACATGGTTTATAGTGAACTCCCGGATATAGTGAACCAAGTGTTCGGTCCCTTGCCTTGCTATACACGCATAATGTCATTTTTCGCGGATATAGTGAACCAAAAAAGTGAGGAAGTTGGATATAATGAACTTTTTTCTGTCTTTGACTGATTTTTTTCTTAATTTTTTTGATATTTTCAGGGAATATTAACTATCCAAATCTGAAGTTTGTAACATATGGAAAAATAGGCAATTAATAATTTCTGCTCATGAAAAAAATTCAGATAGCAGAATAAGTTGAGAAAAGCAGATCACAAGGATGATGAAGAAGCATTACTGAAGTGGTTCACCATTCGAAGAAGCCGCAATTTTCCTGCATCTTGACAAATGTGGATGAATTTGCTAAATATTTTTAAGAGACTACTTTCATGTGCTCGAATGGCTGGTTAGACAGGTTTAAAAAACGGAATAACAGAAATTCAGAAAAAATTATCTGAGAGTCGGGAAGTGTTTCCATAACTGATGTTGAGGATTACTCATCAGCTAAAGATTGCTTAATTTTTTTTGTACGCTAGACGAAGAGTAATGAAAAATAACACATTTTTTGCTACTACATAATATTTTTCAGTCATTTATTTGAATAATGTGCAATAAAGGGGAGGAGTTTGGGAATCATTAGGTAAATTATCTGCTTAACGGATATAGTGAACACCCGGTTATAGTGAACCGAAATTTCAGTCCCTTGAAGGTTCACTATAGCGGGGTTTGACTGTATTCCGAGTTTCAAAAGACGCATCAGAGAAACTTAAAGTTGACAATATTTTTTAAATAATTAAATATTCTAATAAAAGCTTGTGATTTTTATTACAATAAAACATTTTAAAATTTTGTTAGCATTCGTTGCACTATATATTTAAAAAGTACAAAGCATAAGTACTTCTACAAAAGCTACTTTTTTAAAATGAAAATTAGTCTGATTTTGTTCCTTTTTATCTATAAATAGTATTTCCTTCTTAAAATAAAACAGATACAGGCTGTCTCCCTCATGAGAGTTTTACGTCTGGGTCCTAAAATTACATTTACATAAAATTCATTAATGCGTCTTTGTAAGCAAATGAAACCCATTATTCTGGAGTCATAAAAATAATGTACTTCTTACAAGAAATTCTCGAAAAATAATAGAATGTAAAATGTACAAACAATATTTGAATGAGTTTTTTTTACATAGTTCTTTACTAATATTTCTGTAATATTCGTCTAAGTGCTGAGGCAATTTAACTGTAGTTTGTTGTTACTAGGAAAACGAAGAATATGTTTTATTATTTAAATAAAAGCATATGAGAAATGAAACAGCTGGGAATTTATATGGGACATTCCATATTGCTTGCTACGCAAGAGACATTTCACTTAAGAAATACTTTTGAGAAAATTATTTTAATACATTCTACAGTTTTATAATTACATCTTTTTAAAAAAAATAAATGTAAATAATAGCAAATAAAAATTGTTCTCTTAGATTAAAAAAAAATGAGTCTCCGTTCCCCTAAACGTTTATATTATGCACAAAAACAAGGAATTTTTCGTTTATAAAATGACAATTATTGTAATTTTAAGTAACAACATTTAGTTAATTGAAAAGAAATTTACGACTACATGGATTTGAAATATAAACATCTGAACTTGAAAAAAAAATAACAAATAACTTTAAGTAAACAGAACGTGTGACTCAGTGAAAACAAAAAAGAAAATTTTTTTCTTGTTGATGAAACTTATAAAAATTCAAATAGGGGATGGTTTTTATCGCTCTTAATTATTATTTTATTACTTTTGAAAGTGGTCACAAAATTGAGATATATTTATATGTTTTAAGCTAACACACAATGAATATTTATTTTAAAGGAAATATATATAGGTGCAAACAGTAACTATAGAAACTTTTAAAATAAAGAAACATAGACCTTGCGAAGGAAAAGTAAATTTTCCACTACAATGAATAAATAGGCAATATTTAAAGTAAATAAATTAAAAATATCGCAGAAAAGCAGATAAATTTATTATAACTTTAGAACGAATAAGAATTTCGAAACAAAATTTGTGTCAGGTTCGGAAATAAAAATGGCTCTCTCAGTTCGTCAACTCCGTAGTTGTAGCGGGGTGCATATCAACCAAACCAATTTTTTTTCAAGTTTATAGGTTACTATTCTCGAAATAAAATAATTGACGTAAGCAAATAAATTTTTATCCCGTTGTTCTCCCTGTTACCCACAGCTCACCGTAATTTCGATCTGTTAATTCATACAATTTTTTGCGCAACAAAACAAAATGTAACGAAAAAAAATCGAATTAATCCACACAAATTTTAAAAAAAATCCCTTAAGCAAGCAATAACTGCTTGAAAAAATCTGAATTTTTAAAAAGAAAACTAGAGTTCATTAACAAAAGTACATTTTTCAGCAAGCCAAATTTTAACTCTGTCCGCAGTGTCACCCAGTAGGACATTTTTTACTTAAATATTGACAATTAATAATTCTCTATTTTGACAATCCTTCGTAATTTTGCTATCTAAGTTTTGCGCAACAAAACAAAATATAACATTTAGTTAAACACCTGAAATAGCGTCGCATCTGAGTCAGGCCTGAAAGCCAGACGGAAGAGAGAAAATACTGGTAGAAGAACAAGTTCAATCGAAGAAGCAATTCAATATAATAATTGTATCCGTAAAAAACAATTGGTAGTTATTTATTTTTATTATTCCCGAAAAAAACCGTAAAAATGAAATTTATTTGTTACCAGTTTTTACTCTTTTCCGTCTTGATATTCATAGGCTTTCAGCCCTGATCTGAGTCGGAAAGAAGACTCGATTTTTAAAAAAAAAATTTATTTCCTATAGTTAGAGTAGATAAAGTATTGTATAAATTTATTGATAAAGAACATTTTTTTTACTGCAATATAATAAATTCCAAAATATTAGACTTTAACGCTTGAAGAGTGTTCTTAAAATTTAAATCTGGTACATTGGTAAGAAGACTCGATTCTTAAAAAAAAATTTATTTCCTATAGTTAGAGTAGATGAAGTATTGTATAAATTTATTGATAAAGAACATTTTTTTTACTGCGATATAATAAGTTCTATAATATAAGATTTTAACGCGTGAAGAGTGTTCTTAAAATTTAAATCTGTAATGCTATTGTTATTATTGCCTTACATTACATTTTATGCCATTTAAAGAAAAAAAAAAGCATTTATTATTAAACTGTTATGTTGAGTAAGAAAGTTCATCAACTTGATATTTTAGAGAACAAAATATATTTTTAAAAAACATAGCATCGTGATTCATATAACTAATTCCAATATTCTTAGAGTAATAAGCAAAATTTGAGTAAGAATGATTTGTCGTGAATTACGTTAAATTAACATAAGCTTATTTCATCGCAAAGAGGTAAAGAGTTGCATATTAGTATTCTAGAATAAGGTTCCTATTCTCTGATTCAGGGGCTCTATCTAAATCAATGAAATTTTACTTATAAAATAATCATCTAAATAAATTTTCCTTAATAAATACTGACGAGCAGTTTAAGTTTAGAGCCAAACTATATACTACAAAGCAATTATTTCGAATTGAGAACTATTTAGTCAGAGCTTTTTATCTTCTGTCTTACTAACGATGGGTATTAGAAAAGCGTTTGATAGAATTTGGTATAATCTATAAATTAACGCAACTAACTTTTCTACCTGAGATTGTCAAAATTATTCATAACTATCTCAGCAGTAGAAACTTCCACATCAGCGTAAATAAACATAAATCCACGCCTAAGACAATTCGTTCACCTCCAGCATCAGAAAGCCTAAACACGGTTTCTTATAAGTAGTCTGCGCAGACTATTTGAAATGTGAATCAGTTGTACTCAAAAATCCAATATCTGTTTTATAAGTAAATAAGAGAAATTGATTATCTATATTTGAATATTGAATTTCTGGTTGATGACAAGCAAATGCGACTAACCACAAACATATTCAGAAAATAAAAAATAAAAGCAGAAAATAATAATACGTTATGAATTATTATTACCTTTAAATAACAAAAGTTTTATTATTATGCTTGCTCCGGACTTCTTTCTTTTTGACAGCCAGCTTGGCAGTCAACTTTCGTCTGATGTCAAAGTGTCAACAAAAGTAACTTTTTTTTGACGCCAAAGGCAAAAGAATTCGAAACAAAAAGAAAAAGCTCCATAGAGTTTCTAACAATAGAAACTTGAAAAATGGCATATGTTTGACTTCAATGATAATGCGAAATGTTCGTCAACAAAGTACACGTCCAAAAAATCAAAAAAGATTGTTCATGCCAAAAAATAGAGATTTTAAACTTGAATGAAGAGAGCGAAAATTTAAAGAAAAATGGAGTTGGAGAATGCACTTAATTTATTGAAGTGAAATAATGAAATATTATGTTGGAAAATTTATAGATATTTATTTCATTTTATTAACAAAAGATTAGTTAATTTATAATTCAATTATTCACTTAGTTATTCAATTTAATTTACTAACAAATTAATATTCATAAATTTTGAATTCCGTGCTAAATATAAATATAAGTGTGCTTACTGTTAGACAAATTTAAATTATCTTACATTTTTCTATGATGCAGAGCGGTATATGCAAGTTTAACAGTCCATAATTCTCGAACTACCAATCAAATGAGAAAATTTCTTTTATTTAATCTTACTTTCTGTATGCCTTCATACACCGAAGAGCCATTACGTTATGACCACCCTCCATCTATAACAATGGACTCGCCCAAGTTTTCATGGTTTCTCGCCCAGGAACAATGTTTTCGTGGGGCACATTAGGACTCATAATCCTCATAGAACAATCCCTGAAGTCTGTAAGCTACTTGAAGACAGTTGCTGACCAGGTTCACCCATTCATAGCAACGGCTTTTCCTGCGGGGGATGGTGTTTACCAACAGGATAATGCACCATGTCATAAGGGTCGAATCGTCATGGATTGGTTCGAGGAACATTCCAGTCACTTTCAAGTCATGTCTTGGCCCCCAAATTCACCTGACCGTTATCCAATAGAGCATTTGTGGTCCTACTTGGAAAACCAAATTCGTGCTGCTACGCTACCTCCTCGCAATGTGAGGGAATTACTGGACCAGTTGGTGAGCGCTTGGTACCAGATCCCTCAGACTACGTATCAGCACCTTATGGAATCAATGCCATGGCGGATGCTAGCAGTTTTGAGGGCTGAAGGTGGTCCTACTTGTTATTACCAGGGTGGTCATAATGTAATGACTCTTCGGTGTATATTCACCTTGTAAGTCTTAAAGTTTTTACGCAAAAAAAATAAATAGTAACATCAGGTTGTATACAATGAGACAAGAGGAGATATTGTGATTGTTTTAATATGGAGAGATTTTTAGACGAAAAGAGATTTACTTATAAATAAGTATGCTGAAACTAGGCAAGCTAACGCTAAACTAACGCAAAACCAAACAGACTTCAAAGTTGACCACATATGGTAACAGAAGCTCAAGCGATTATTTTAATAAGGAGATATCTATTATATATAATTCTCTTACGTGGCTCCCAAATTTTGGCTGTATTTCTTTTCCGCCGGTGGCAACGTTTGCTTTGTTTTGAAAACACCAAAGCATTTTGCCTTTTAATGATGTGTTTCTGATCTAATATATATAATTCTCTTACGTGGCTCCCAAATTTTGGCTGAAGTACTTTGTCCAACTAAATAAGATTTTTTTCACAACAGTTAAATATTTACTTTATTTTCTTCATTCATAGAGAAAACAGTCGGCAAAGAATTCTGTTAGGTTAAAAAACATTTCGCTAAAAAAATAACGAATTCTAAAAGAAATAAAAATAAACAACTTAAAAAATAATAATGCTGTTGCCAGCCATAGAATTTTTTGAAAGTTAACTTAGCAACATAAATCAAAATGACATAGAAACGCAACTAGATCAAAATTATGATACCTGAGCGCTTGACGTAACAAATCCTTCAATTCTAAAAGTGTTGTATCGCCAAATGTCCAAATTAACAATTGTGTTCTTAAAGAAATTCCATAAAAAGTTTTAAGTAAACAACCTACTTCTACAACTGCTTCTTGAAGAACTTGGCTCATTGATTAAAAATATTTTTTTAATTTTACAGTACTAACTTTACTTCTTTCATTATTGCTATGACCCTCTTTCATCACATTTTACAACTTCATGCTAAATTTGAGGACTTTAAGTTGTTTTGTGGTTGAATACTGACATTTAGAAATGTGTACATAAAAAATATAATATTTAGAGGTTAAGAGTTGCCTCAGAAAAATTTGAATTGTTGACATTGAACTTAACAATGAAAACAATCGTTTTTGTGAAAAATTGAATTGTATTGTTGACATTAAAACTAAAAATATTGTGTTTCAACTTAATAATACTACCTTTTAATTTATACTTTAGAATTGCCTCGGAGAAATTTGAATTGTTAGCAATGACTTAAACAAAAAGTTTCATTTTAACTGACAAATACTATATTATAATTTTAACTTTTTCTATGACTATACTCATTTTCCTACTCTTTTCTTTGCTTTTTATACATTTTATATTTTTGTGGTAAAATAAAAAACTTATAGTTGTTCTGCTTCTGAACACTGATGAAAACACAAAACGATGGGCTTCATCAACAATCAAAAATATTTACATTTATTTTATAAATTCCATATTATTAAGGTGGCGCCCTTCAGAGAATTAAAACTACAAAATTATCTTCATCAAAGCCGATGCTTTACATCCGGCTTTCAGTGGCAGACTACTATTTCATATTGTTTTACAACACATGGCTTTAGCCTTCTGGTGGGAAAGACTTTAAAACAAAGCTTACAACAGTTACTTTTCTCAACAACTGAAATTTAGAATAGTGTGATTAAGAAAAATATGTGAACTGATTGCAATTTCAAATTAATATTGAAATGTACAGGTTTAGAATTTTCTACAGTGAAAAGTTTTCTAAACTTCAGTATTCAAAAAAGTATACAAAAACTAGACGTTAAGAACGTATCCAATGAGCGAGCAAAGCGAGCATTGGATTGCGAAGCAATCCGAAATGAACTGCGAAAGCAGTTCTGGGGGTTGGTGAGCGCCAGCGAGCAGGGGGCGAAGCCTCCTAGTTTTAAAATAAAATTTGTAATAAAAATATGCTGTAACTAATGTTTCAAGTTTGTTGTGGCGTGAAATTCCGCGAATATATTACTGTTTCTTTTTCTATCACTCAAATACACGAATGTTTCGAAATGTCACCAGTTATGCAAAATAGAGTTGTGTGACGTGTTTTGGAATTTTTTTTCCTGGCATTTTCATAGCTAGAAGAACTTTTCTGAATCTTCATAATTGATAATGTATTACTTATATAACGTTTATTAATAAGGATAATAAGGATATTGTGCCTCCCAAAAGAGCAATAAAAATACAAAAGGGATTAAAAGTTTAGCCGATCTCCTACTTAACCAAACAGTTTATTGAATCGAGGGTGTAATGAGGCATAGTCGAATGCATATAAATCTGAGATTCCACTTTGCTCTGGACCGTGGATAAATATTTTCTAGTGGTAGTTTTTTAATGTATCCTGGTTTAGTGAATTCGATTCATAGGGTTTTTACTCACCACTATTTCTAAATAATTCAAAGAATTATGTCATATGCCGATTTGTTATATTTATGCAGCCGAGACCTTCATTACAGAGTGGTATTGCTCGCCAAACGCTGTGAGAATTGTGGAGGTAGCGGGTTCGAATCTCGCCGTAATCTTAGAGATGCATTCGGCGTCGTGTTCTTCTATCTGTCCTTTTTGTCAAGGATTTATAACAGGGATGAAAGCGAGGCGGATAAAATGAAAGGTTGGTAATAAAACCCTTTAACACGTTGAGCGCCACGCTAATTTTACATGGCTTGCCAATCTGGCCACGGTAAATAACAACAAACTAAATTTGCAAATATTAGACGGATTTTGCTAATTTTTTGAAGGTTTATCATGACATATCTGAGAATTCAACAATATCTACATTTTCATGGAAATAAAGCAGTTTTATATATATGCTAGAATCATAAGAGAAATCTTGATAGTTTCAGAAATTTTATTTTTCTCTAAAAAACAGCTAAAATGAAATGTCTTTCGTACCCGTTTTTGCTCTTTTTCGTCATGCTATGTAAGGGCTTTCACCATGGTTTATAAGCCTAAATTTAGTACACAAGCATGCAAATATATGTAATTTACTAATAAAGCGATACAGTTACATCATTTTGAGAGTCTTTTTAAATAATTAACAATCTGAACCAAAAATCGGAAAACTATTTATTATAATTTTCTACCGTTTATTAAAATGTTTTGTGGAATCCGGAACAGTTGGCTTCCCTGCATAATTCGTTACAGTGAAATATTATTTTACAATACTTGTAGAAAGTTTTCGGAAAATCTTCGTAAAACTTTTAAACAAATTAATATTTTCTTGATATAGTTATGAAGTTTTTGTTAGACATAAAAATTATAATAAATTAAATATCTGTTTTACACTTTATACATTAGGAGAATTTAATTTTGAATCTGTTATTAATTTTTTGTTAAGATGTTTGTTTATGTTGTTATGATGTTTATTTATGTTAATAAGATGTTTATTTATGTTAAGATATTTATTTATATTGTTAAGATGTTTAGATCTTATGTTATTAATGTTATGTTATGTTTAAAAAATGACAAATGGTAATCTATTTACTATATTGCATACAGAAAAACATTTAAAACTCTTAATGTTCCAGCTGTACATGTAAAAAGCGGTCTTTTCCATCATCAAATGCTAATGTGAGGTCATTGAAATAATACGTAAGCATGGTTTTGTCAATTTTAGACTCGCCTTTCCAACTAAAATAAGCAAATCACAACCCTTCTCATGCTTTTATAAGAAAGTCGCAACACCTCTTTGATAGTTACTTTAACTTACATGTTTTTAATAGTAATCTGATTTTTAGGAGTTTTGAAAAAAAGTAGCTTTGCATATGAAACAAAATTTACGTATTAATTCCTTTTATGAAATTTTGTGTTAAATATTCTTTCGAAATCTTTTGCGTTTTCCTTTTTTTGAGTTCAAAACTATTAACCTCTGAAATATTTCAAAGAATTTTTTTTTCAAAATTTTTCTTTCTCCAAAGTCAAGTTTTCTTCCAAATTTCAAATTTTTCCGCACTTATTTTTTATCCTCTGTTATTCTGCGTCTTAAATTTTTTTTAAAAATTAAGGTATTTCGATGTCTTACTTAAGCATTTTTAACTTATTTTATAACCTATGCTGAACAGTCGACCCAATTCTGAGTTTACGATTATCAATGTTCATCTCCGTAGCCTTGTAATTTTGAATCCAACCAAGAACGCAAGAAGAACTCCTTAGTCAAGCTTTAAACAAACTGCACTTCGTGGAAGACATTTTGATGGAAATAACTTACATTTTAGTTACATGGAGATTAAAACCACGAAAACATCCTACAGTTATCCCTGCTTCAAAGGGATTTCAAGCTATGATCCGTCTACTATGTCATTTTACGTAAGCACTGTGGTCCGTACAAGCCGGGTGTAGAATTTATGTCAACCCGCAGCAGCTGGAATTCGAACCTGAATAATATCATTGCGATGTGAATGCTCACTCCCTTGTCATGTCCTACTTATCCTCTTGTCAGCAAAAATATACAAATCGCCCCCCGTTCAATTCTTACATAACATTTAAATGGCTCTTATCGTGAAAAGAAATAACAAATAGTCCCCCGTTCAATGCTTACGTAACATTTAAATGGCTCCTATCGTGAAAAGAAATAGGGAAAAGTAGATAATATTTACCTATGATTCACAAAGCGTTTAAGTTCAATTAATACAAATATCCCTGAATCTATAATTAGCTAGTGGTTGTTGTTTTAATAACTTCACTGCCAGTTGAGTGCAGAAGATTAAGTTGTATCGACTCGTTTTTAGCCATCATTTTACTTCTTAAAATTGGCTCTAACAAGGGAAACTAGGGAAGTGTGACTCGCCAATTTTGAAATAAACTAGTGGGATGTATGCCTTATGAGGAATAATTTTAGGGGGCAACATTCGTTTCGGCCCATAGAAGGTTCTGTGAGAGATAAAAAGTAATTCAATATATAGAAAAATCGGTATTTTATTACTTCAATGCAGACTATTAGTTATTATAATTGTCTCATACTCCAATTAATTTTGTGGTACTGTACTATATAATGCATATTTATTGTCAAAATTGATTTCGAAAGTTTTATATATCTGTAGTTTTTCATAAAAACCTGTTAGGTTAATTTAAAAATATAATTGACATCAAATTTTTTAAATTTTTTTTTTTCGAAAAACTTTCCAAATTAATTGGAGTATGTAATTGCAAATCAATTAATTAATTAATAATTAATTAACAATCAATGAATAATTAATCAACAATTAACCAACAATTAATTAATAATTAATAACTTTTTTGATTAATTTATTAATTAGCAAATTAATTCCAAATTAATTGGATTATGAGACAATTACAATAACTAATAGTCTGCATTGAAGTAATAAAACACCGATTTTTCTATATTTTGAATTATTTTTTATCTCTCACAGGACCTTCTATGGGCCGAAACGAATGTTGCCCCCCAAAATTATTCCTCATAAGGCATACATCCCACTAGTTTATTTCAAAATTGTCGAGTCACACTTCCCTAGTTTCCCTTGTAAGTTTATTATATTTAAGTTTATACAGTGTAATTTGAAATTCCGATCCTATTGCATACGGTGAAAATTTCATGTTTATAAAGGAGATGGGCTAGTGTGGACAATATTTAGTCATTTCCCAAAAACAATTTACTAATCATTATACTGATTATACCCAGTACTTTTTAAAATTAAAATGTAAGCGTTTATTTTTATTTTGAATGAAAAACAGGCTAATTATACCTTTAAAAACACTTTGTCCACAGACAGGGTTGCTACGGGCAACTAAAAATGCAAAAAGTGGTGATTATTAATATCCTATCTTTTCTTTAAAAAATATTAAATCAGCAACTTTTTCTAGCATCATCTTTTCTTTTCTTTTTTTTTTGCAATTTAGAAAATGCAGGTTATATTTTTTATTTAAATATGAATAGTTAGAAATATGAGTCATAATGGTAGTTAAGATTGAAAAGTTTAAAAAAAAAAATGAACAAAAATAAATTGAGTTTCTACGACTTTTTGTAGTTTCAGTCGCCCGCGGCATCCCTGCGCACAAGTGCAATGTGCTAATGGGGACAAGCCATAAAAGTTAATTATTTAACCCGTTGCACTGGAGGTCCTTTCTATGGTTTAAAAAAACAAGTGCAACTGCTAAAAGTTTACATTGTTTACATCTTGAGACTGAAGCAGGGTGAATCCATCACCTCCTACATGAAGAAGCCTCCACACGGTCTTTTATAAGTAGTCCGCGCAGACTGTTTCAAAAGTGAACCAGTTGTGCGCATGAACCCAAAACCTTTTACAAAAGTAATTGAAAGAAATTTATCTTATATACTCGAGAATTGAATCTGTAGTGGCTGACAAGTGAATAAGGCAAACCAATAATATTCATAAATAAAATAAATTTTTAGTCATATATTTGCTACCACTTTCTTATTTTAACTATATTCTGTATTAAATGATTCGTTCAGTAAGTGGATGTCCTTCTCAATGGTCTGATCGGACTACCTGTAAAAAACTGTGTGGAGGCGTTGGTTTTTCGTTCATCGTTTTTTTAAATTACAAACTGATGATACACGGATATTGACAAAAGTATTTTTCTCTTAAATATTTTCATAAACTTTTCTAAAGGTAAATCTTTATATCCATAAATTTTAAAACTTGATTTTTCAAGAACTATCCTACAGATTTTGCACAATTTTTTTTTCTTTTGCTGTGTAAAATTATACGCTTTACAATGATATAAAGAATTGTGTGCCTTACAATTCAAAATTTCTTCGATTGTTATTAAATAAAATTAGTAAAATTATTTTTTGCATTGAGTTATCTTTAGACAAACGAGTTTTATAATTGTAAGTAAAAATTTTCCAATTGGCTGCAAAAGTTCTCGAGATATGGCAAAATACGAAAAAGGTAAACTTAACATTAATTGTGTTAGCTTTTACAGCGATCTTATTCTTTTATTTCCGCTGACATAGGGTAAACTAACCAGTGAAGGAACACTTAAGCTTCGCTTGCCTTTTGAAAAATCATATTAATTTCAAAATTCATGATTTTAGTTAAATGACAGTGTCAACATATTTGTTACCAATTGCAAATTATGTAAAAAAATTGTAGAGAACTTACATAATATTGTTTTAAAGTTTTGGAGTTTCAAATAACAAGTAGTAAGAAGACCAAGTGAAGGAACGGCTCTTACCAGTGAATGAACACCCAGTAAAGGAACACTTAATTTTGGTTATTTTTTAATGCTCTTTATGGATTTATTAGCCATACAAATATTTAAAAACAAGCCTATTCTTGAAATTATAACATATAAATACTTGGAAAATGTTAACTTTTTTTTTATAATCATGAAATGAAAATTAAAGTGTCAACATATTAATACATACTGCTCATTCACTGGGAAATCTATGCCCAGTAAAGGAACATGCCTGTTCCCTCACTGGTTAGAAGCTGTTTTTCGTATTTTTAACATACTTTTGATGCAGAACATCACTAAAGGAACAAGAAAATTAAAGTTTATCTTTTATTTTCATAACTTAAAAAAAAAAAAACAGTAAAGGAACACTTGTTCCTTCACTGTTTTTTCATCGTTTGATGATCCAGTGAATAAACACCCCCCTATCTCAGTACTTTATCATGCTATGATGCTCAAAAAAAATACAACGTAACTTCCATAACTATATTTTGAATTATCCTTTTCACAGTGAGAAAAATAAAACTATTGCATTCAATTAATTCCACTTCAAACATATAAATACAAATACTCACCTTATATTTTTTTCAAAGAAACAAAGTGTTGCAGAGATAATAACGAATTCAAAATTTTTTCCAGGGAAGTCTATTTGACCAGGTAATCCAAAACATTGCTAGATGACTTCCTATTGTTTGACAGTAAGCTATTGTTACCAATCAATTTAAAGGAAAACTTTCAAATTCTTATTTTTAATCAATATATATGAAATGTTCCTTCACTGGGTAGTGTTCCTTCACTGGTTGGTTTACCCTACACAGACGATAAACAAAAAACATTAATAACAAGAAAAAAGTCGTTTGGTTGCCTAGCAACTAGCCAGAGTTGTAGTAATTATATTTACAAAAGTTGGCAGACGATTTAAAACAATTATTTAAACTAACTGTCCATTGATGTCACAACAAAGGGTTCCAAACTTTGGTCCGCTCTCCTGATCAAACTACGGGGATTATATTTCCCAGATTGCGGCTACCCCCTATATTCTGGGGGTCAAAAATCCAAATCCGTGAAAATACTGGTAAGAGATGGTTTGATGAGAGACTTACATTAACGAGAATGATTTAAAAATTCTGCCCATTCGAATAATAATATTAATATTGCATAACATTCGAAAATGTATGGTTTTATATTATCATTAATATCAAGCTTAAGGTTTTCAATGCATAGATATATTTTCTTGCCTTTGTGTTCTTTCAAAATTATCGAAATTTTTCCTGAATGTTTTGTGAATTTCCGTCTTTCTCGCTTGACAAACATGAAACTCCTAGTTTCTGGCAGTACTACAATTTACTGCTTTCGAAAAAATTTAACTACCATCATTTAATCGAAATATCTTAGACAACGCTAGAAAATGCTAAAAAAAGATTGCATTTGCTACCAGCTTTATATTTATTATAAAATTAATAAGTTTTTAAGGCGACAAGGGGGTTTCAAATTTTTATATTTTTATTTTTAACCAATTTACTTGAAAGTTTTATAGATTATAGATATTGATAAAATAAGTGTAGAAATTAAAATTCAGAGTGATATGTTAAAAATTTAATTAGTTATTAAATTTTAAAATTTAATTAATTAACATTTTTAATAACGCTCCAGGCGTCTCATATTTGAAGTAATTGACAAAATCTTATCTCTAAAATAGTTAACAGAGCCACAATAACATTTTGCTGGGCTCACATTTTTTATATTTTGTCTCAAATTCGAAAAAATGAAAAAAAATCAAAGTTCGGTAAATTTTTTGCAAAAAAATCATCGTTTCGCAATGCAAAAACCAGAAATAAAGAATGTTATGCCAAATAATTAAACATTTTGTTCCCAACAAACTGTTTTAAACATTATTACGTAGTTTATAAAAAGTTTTTATAAAATTTGGTGAAAAATTGTGACGCGTGGAACATATTGAACATTACGTTTACGCTTAAAAATTTCATTCTGAGAAAAAGAGGATTTTTAATATAGTAATCAAAAATTTACTTTTAAATACCAAAATCAAATAAAATAATACAAAATGATGTAAATACTAACACTTTATGTTGTTATTTTGCATGCTAAAGAATTCAAAAATATATATTAAAGATAACTGACATAAATAAAGACAGATAATATGAATAATAAACACAAAAACATCCATATATTATGTGACATAAACACTGTTTGAAAAAAGATTTATTGATGCATGAAGTAAGATGTGACCCATATCTATGAAATATGTAAAATTTTCATCTGAATATTAATAGTTAAAAACCACCGGAACAGTAGGTGGCTCCCTCTTTAGCTTGTTTTTTTTTGTCGTCAGAAGATTTCTTATATTTTTTGGAATTTCTCTTCTGACGATACTCGCTTGATTGCCGTAACCTCTTTTGAGAAGCCCTGCGCTTGTCTTTTTTCACAGCAATAGCTAACGAGGCACTGTTAGCATCGAAAAAGGATTCCGGTGAAGATAACTCAAGCGACTTAGCGCAGCCAAGATTAAACTCGCTTACAGCAGACGTTACAGCAATGTCCAACCGTTTTTTGGAGATAAATGTCTCCTTTGAACATTTAGCCCAAATACAGCTATGGAGACATTCATTAGCATTTTGAGTTTTATTTTTAGTGCAACGCGAAAGAAGCTCAGTTGATGCCAACCGCTGATAGATCGGCATTATCTTCTCGACTACCTGCTGGCTCAAACATGTTGTCATCGTGGAATGTTTTTTAGGAGTGGTATTAGTAGCCAAAGCTTTATTGTAAAAACACCAAGATTCTTCACCTGGCGGACATTTTTGGTGTAGAGGTTTTTTATCTGTCGACATACAATGAAATAATGTAGCATAAATGGCAGTTTTCATGTTGTCGACGTTTGGCGCATTGTCTCGAATTGCATTTCGATAGTAAGCTTGCAACTTAGTTATGGTGCTGTCCTTCAAGCTACCACTCTTGCGGCCACCAAGAGTAACACCTTTAGCACGCCACTCTTTAACCTTGTTGCGAAGCCCTGTTCCCACTCTTTTGGCAACGTGGTTCAAGCACTCTTCTTTTACTATTACTGTATTAGGTCCATACACGTGAGCGTCATTCAGAGCATCAAAAGTTTTTGTATCTCCATCCGAAAGAATAGTTGTGTACCTGAGGAGGCAGGTGTCGATGGAGCGCTTCCACAGAGTGAGAGCAGCATGCATTTCCATGCTGTTAGATGAGCCCTCAAAGTTTTTTTCGCACTGAAACCTATGCCCTTCAAACCATATATTGTATTCAGGAGTATCAGCACCCAAATCTTTCGCTGTTGTGGTACACTCGTGGCAGTACTTCGATAAGATTTCAAAGTCCACTACCAATCCTGTCACAACTTCTATTACAATACCGATTCCATACAATGACGTATGGCCACGCTTTTGCCACGTGCCGTCATATGAAACGCAAACATCAATGACACTTTTGTCATTGAGGTCAGAGTTTGCTTCGAAATGAACTTTTCTTACAGTTTCTCGTGAGGTTTGGAGAACATCATATTTCAAATTTTGTTTTAATTCAACAATAGAATTGAAACATTCACGGAATGTCTTACTATCCATAGCAGACATTCCCAGAGCCATGGAAAAAGTTTCTAGGGCTGCGTGACCTCTGCCTACATCAATAAAGGCAGAAACTATTTTGTTGTTAATATCAAACCGACGGCTATTATCAAGACGCAGGCTAGAAAAAGTTGAACCAGCTATGTTCCCACACGTAGAACAGTTCAGTTGAAGTTTTGATGAGTACCCATAAGAATGAGAAGAGTTCACTTGTAATGTCAATGATTTACATTCATTACACGGTATAGATTTGAGGAGATTGTTCAGTGCAGACATATCAACAATCTTATAATTGGGAGAAACAGCAGTTTCTTTATTTTGCACAGACAAAATATTAGCATCAAGATTAATAACTGGATCAGAAATTGAAACTTCATCCGGCAGACGATTTCTTTTGAAATTATCAGACAAAACTTTCTTCCGTTTTGTTTGACGACCTTTTGGCTTTCGCCAACGTGCACTAATACTGTGCATTTTTAAAAACAAAAATAACGTTGGAATAACAAAAAATTAACGTATAAACACTAACAAATTATTATAAAACAAAAACGGTAACAGAAAATAACAATAGTAACGGAAAATTCAACAAATTTTTAGAACGAATATCAAATATGAGCGCTAGTAAGTTTCAGTTTGTAAACAAACAATCAAATAATGCTTTGCACAGTTGCAGTTAAAATTGTGTTGCCAACGTTCTCTTATCAGTGAGAAATATAATAATAAATAAATCTTGGATAGCCAAGAGAACAAAATGTGAAATTCAAGCTATCAGAAAAACGAAAGCATGGCAACAGAAAACGAAACCAGCTTCTTGACAGGCAGTGCAATGTAAACAAAGGGGCGTGGTCAAATACAAAAATAAGCATATATTCGTTATTTTTTCGTCAATTTACAAAATTTTTTTTGCAAAATGATCAGAAATTTACCAAGAATAGAAATACAAAAAAATCTGAAAATCGAAATTTTGAGCAAATTTTACAATTTTGAAACCCCCTTGTCGCCTTAAAGCAAATCTAAAATTTTATCCTATTTAAAAAATCTATTCTAATTTTCATAAGTCCCTACAGTAATTTTAGCGTGTGGAGGATATATTATATGAGTGGTAACCAATTTTATAAGTTTTTAAGTGGCTCTGTGGAGTACAATCAGTTCGTTAAATATTAACCGGTTAACGCCCAGCGTCATATATATCGGGTTGGAGGGAAAGTTCTGTCGTATTTTAAAGAAAATATTTGAATTCATTTATTAAAATATGCGTTTAATATTAATCAATTTTATATGCTTCGTTATTTGTTACAACCTGTTGCCATCTTTCAGGTAACCTGTGAATTCCTGTTTTGTAGAAGTTCTCGTCCTTAGAATTGAAATAGTCAGCAACTGCCTTAGAAACACTTACAAAAGACTTGAATTTTTTACCCGTTAGATAATTTTGCAGAGATCTGAACAGATAACAATCTGATGGTGCAATGTCAGGTGAATACGGTGGGTGACTAAGGATTTCCCATCCTAACGCATTCAGTTTTTGAAGTGTCACCATTGCAGTATGCGGGCGAGCATTATCGTGGTGGAACACTATTCCTTTTCTGGACGCTAATGTTGGCTTTTTTTCCTTGATAGCTGCTTTTAATTTATCTAGTTGATTGCAGTACAGAACCGTGTTGATGGTTTTTCCCTGTTTCTGCAACTCGTAGTACACTGGACCTTTTCTGTCCCACCACAAACAAAGCAGTACTTTTCGCTGATGGATACTTGGTTTTGGAACTGTTGCTGACGATGTTCCTGGTTTGCAGTAGGATTTTTTTCTCTTAATATTCTCGTAAAGATTCCACTTTTCATCTCCAGTAGCCAGCCTGTCCAAAAACGGCTCCACATTGTCTCTAATCAGATGTGATAAACACATTCTTACACGATCAGACAAATTCTTTTCCGTTATTTCATGTGGAACCCAAACACTTTGCTTTAACACAAACCCAAGAGATTTAATGTGATCTCCAACAGTTGTATGATGAATGCCAAATTCTTCTGCAATTTGTCGACTTGTTAAATGTGGATTATTTTCCAACATGGATTGCAAAACATCACTATTGATTGATGACAGAACTTTCCCTCCATCCCAATATATAGGACAGTTCCTTTTTTCAAAGACATTCATTGTGGTGGGAAACTTTTTTCAGCATTTTCATTTATCTGGGTGAATTAAAAGATTCTCAGATACCACAATGATTTAGTTATTTCTGATTAGATCTAGAATTATAAGAAGCAAGTATTTTTTGATCTATTAATGACTTTTTGAATGCCCTAACAGTAGAAAAACCAATTAATTTCGATAATATATTATACCACCTTTTCCAAAAAACCACTTCTTGTATCATTTCAATATATAAAGTCGGGACAAAACAGGTTAAGTTAAACTTCCGCGATGAAGCACTTTATATTATTCTAGTATATTCCTTTTTACAGTTTCTGATTTATTGAAAAAATAAATTATAGTTGCATATAGCTAAGAACAAAATGAAGCAGTCTGAAACACAGACTGTGCAATGAAAATCAAATTTATATATAATTGTTGTCGAACAGCTGGCCCACGTTTGAGTTACAACTACCAATATTCAATTCTGAAGCCTTGTAATTTTGAACCCATTTAAATAGACAGGGGAATTGCTGGGTAAAGTATTGGGAGAAACTTGTCTTCGTGAGGGAATTTTTTTGATGGAACCTAAGCATTATATAGATAGGACAACCATGAGAGCTCAAACGGTTAACCTGACGATAAGGGAATTCTAAACTATGATCCGTCTACCACTGGTGATATTTTACGTCAGCGCTGTGGTCAGAGCGAGCCGGGTCATCACCTCCTACATTAAGAAGCCTCCACACGGTCTTTTGTAAGTAATCCACGCAGACTATTTAAAAAGTGAACCAGTTGTGCGCATGAACCCAAAATCTTTTATTAAAGTAATTGAGAGAAATTCATCTTATATATTTGAGATTTGAATCTGTAGTGGTTGACAAGTGAGTAAGTCAAAACAATAACATTCATAAATAAAACAAATTTTTAGTCATATATTCGCTACCACTTTCTTATTTTAACTAGATTTTGTATTAAGTGACTCGTTCGGAAAGTGGATATCCTTCACAGTGGTCTGATCGGACTACCTATAAAAAACCGTGTGGAGGCTTTCAGCTCTAGGAGGCGTTGGCCGGGTACGACCTCTATCATTCTAAATTCCATGCAAACAATAACGATAAGTAAATATTTATCATTGGTTTATTTATTATATTCTAAATTTTTTTAAATTGCATGGTATAAAATTTTTTACATCATTAATATGATGTGGTAAACTTAAATACTATGCATTTTTTGACAGAACAAGTCAGATGTAATTCTTCTTTGTTAAGCGTCAAAAATATTTTTGCACTATAAGAGTTTCCTTATCTCCAATATAGGCGACTTAAATAAAATAAAATTTAAAAATTGAGTTATTGTCGTTTCTTTTCAAAGAAACTGTGTCTAGACAAGAATTAAACAATCATAGATGTTGTTGAAAATTAAGTTATATATATATATATATATATATATATATATATATATATATATATATATATATATATATATATATATATATATATATATATATATATATATATATATATATATATATATATATATATATATATATATATATATATATATATATATATATATATATATATATATATGTATATATATATATATATATATATATATATATATATATATATATATATATATATATATATTTGTTCCTTTTTATCAAATGATGATTTCTTGATTCTTGTAGAATTCATTGTTTTTCATTCTTATAAAAAAAAAAAGATAAAGAACTCATAAACATCATCATAAACTACAAAAGGCACTTTAGATTTGTATTACTTCATATATAAAAATTTTGAAGGAATTAGTATCATTTTACTTATTTTGCCTAAAAAATTAACTGTAAAAACTCTTTGTTTATTTTTAATTTAATTATTTTATTCCTTTCAATAACTAAAATATTTTTAAAATGTAATTCTAAATCAATTTAAATATTTATTAATTGATTAACTTAAATAATTATTGATGTAAATTGTAATTATTATTTCTTGAAAAAATTGATTTCTTGATTGTAATTATTATTTCTTGATAAAAAAAAAGGTTTTCAATATTTGAATGCTTTACGTTTTAAATCGATTAACCCTATGCATAGATAGAAACAAAAATGAATAATTCCGTAATAAATAATTTAATATTCAATGGCTTTTCAAAAGAAAAATGTTTCCTTTCTAACAGATGCCAAAAATCATTATTTGAAAAATTTATTTTGAGCACGTACAGTTAGAATCCAAGGAAAAAATTGCCTAGAAATTAAAACATAGAAAAATTCGATTTAATAAATAAAACATTCATATATTAGGATCGTTATTTACTTCATCTGTACTAATTAGTTTTGAAATTTGTTTTTACCGAATTTTGTATTTATCTATCTATCTATCTATCTATATATATATATATATATCTATATATATATCTATATATATATATATATATATCTATATATATATATATATATATATATATATATATATATATATATATATATATATATATATATATATATATATATATATATATATATATATATATATATATATATATATATATATGCTTATACGAAAAGCAAGTTTCTTTTGCAAAGGTCATGGTTCAGGAAACTGGTCCTTAACTTCCACCTTAAAACTACATGTTCCTCCCCTGATTTATAAGCATTTAAACGGTAAGAAAAAGGGAGATAATTTTCAAATTTTGCTCCAAAGGAAACTTGTTGTTATTATATTAATAAAATTTAACTGATTAATAATTTTCTAATAAGACACAGATTTAACAACAAGACAAATAATTTAGTAAATAAATAAATTTTTTGAATTACGAAAAAAAGAAAAATATTATAACATTTGAAGCATATCATGCACGTAGAATTTCTAAACAATCTTTACTGCACGCGCTAGCTGAGCAAAAACTTCTCACAAGGGAAACTAGGGAAGTGTGACTCGCCAATTTTGAAATAAACTAGGGGGATGTATGCCTTATAAGGAATAATTTTAGGGGGAAACATTCGTTTCGGCTCATAGAAGGTCCTGTGAGAGATAAAAAATAATTCAATATATAGAAAAATCGGTATTTATTACTTCAATGCAGACTATTAGTTATTGTAATCGTCTCATACTCCAATTAACTTTGTGGTACTTTCACGTACTATATAATGCATATTTATTGTCAAAATTGATTTCGAAAATTTTATATATCTGTAGTTTTTCAGAAAAACCTGTTAGGTTAATTTTAAAAAACAATTGACTTCAAATTTTTTTTAAAAAAACTTTCCAAATTAATTGGAGTATGTAAATGCAAATCAATTAATTAATTAATAATTAATTCAAAATTGATTAATAATTAATTAACAATTAATTTATAATTAGTTAATTTTCTAAATAATTTACTAATTAGCAAACTAATTAATTATCAAATTAATTACAAATTTATCGGATTATCAGACAATTACAATAACTAATAGTCTGCATTGAAGTAATAAAAAACGGATTTCTCTATACATTGAATTATTTTTTATCTCTCACAGGACCTTCTATGGACCGAAACGAATATTAATTAATTTATTAATTAGCAAATTAATTAATTATCCAATTAATTACAAATTAATTGGAGTATGAGACAATTACAATAACTAATAGTTTGCATTGAAGTAATAAAATACAGATTTTTTCTATATATTGAATTATTTTTTATCTCTCACAGGACCTTCTATGGGCCGAAACGAATGTTGCCCCCTAAAATTATTCCTCATAAGGCATACATCCCACTAGATTATTTCATAATTGGCGAGTCACACGTCCCTAGATTCCCTTGTCAGTTGGAAAGGTCACTGTTTCGATCAATTGTGGGAGATTTCAAATAATAAATAACATTTATTTACAAATAACACAGTCAAAGTTATTTCTTTTTATTTCCCTTTAGAAGTCTTTAAAATCGGAAGATAAATATTTCAAAATATAATACTATTTTATAATGGAATTTCTATTGCATGTATTTATATAATAAGAACATCTAATTAACAGGTGGAAACATTTAAAATAAGTTATAAGTAGGTACGTTGAACTTAATGCTGATTTATTTAGTTTAATTTTATTAATGAAGAGGGCACCACATGTAAAATCAGAAGTTTTTACAAGTGAATTTAATTTGACTATCCCAAGAGAAATACATATCGATAAATATCAATTTTATTAAGCCATTTGCCAACTGAGATTTTAGTGTCATTCAAATAAATTAGAATGACATTCAATTCATAAGAATGCATGCAATTAATAATCATAGTAATTCTTGTTGTATTATTCGAAATTTTTTACACTGCTTCGTAGGGTATTAGTGTTGGAAGTAATAATTTCAGTTTCATTCATAAATAAAAAAACAATTTTATGAATCAAACTGAATGTATTTTATGCAAGAAACAGTTATTTCAAAAGAGAAAAATTAACGATTGTGCATCTATATTTTGACTATTGTATATATTTGTATATATAATTTGACTATTGTATATATTTGTATATATAATTTGACTATTTTATATATTAACTATTGTATTATCTATATTTTGTCCTTCGCGCCTGAATATTTGAAAATTTTTGCCTAAAATTTTTTCTTTTGCTTCATATGACTGCTATAAAGATAATGTAGCATTGTTTTCATAAAATATTTATTAAAAAGTTTTTTATACAACTTTAATTATTGAGAGAAATAAAAAGTTTCGAAAAGAAAGCGTCGGAAACAAAAAAAAAATTATTTCGTAAAGCCTGTTGAAGTGAAACAATAACTGATGCTAGAGAGTCTTTATATCATCATTATCTACGTATAGAAAAATTTGTAAATTATTTGGACGCGAATTTTTTCAAAATTTTAATATTTTGTTAAATTTCTGAAAAAAATTATGGTCAAAATTGTTTTTACTTAGCCTATTTCCTAAAATATGCTAAAAAAATAAATAAATTATGCTCATAAAAGTAAAAGTAAATTAAAAAACATGTTTTCATAAATTTTCATTCGAAAGGTCGCGTGCCCCCTTAAAAAAAAGAAATTGCCATATACAGCAAAATAAAGTAACAATATGTCACAGGTGACGTTGACAAAATATCCAATCAGAGGTTTCAAAGTCTATTCTCAGTTTGATTAGTTGTAAGGGTTGAGCTTCTGCATCCCGAAAAGCCAAACTTGTCTTTTTTTCTTTCTTAAAACGGATAATTAAAAAAAAAAATTCAAACACCCACTACTAAATCACAAAATTGCACGCAGTATACATTTGTGAAACTTTCCATAATTAATATTCATTCATAAGAAGTAAAAGAACTAATGGCACTTTTTTAAAAAAAAATGCCGGGAAACAGGATGCCCATACAACTCCTGTTTTAATTAACGTAATTTGTCTATCTTGACTGACGTCATTGGTAGTTCCATGTAAGAGCTCGAAGATTTAAATGACCGTCATTACGTACAAAAATTCTTTGGGAACTTGATTATACATTAATGCTAATTGCAATTTAAAGCTGCTATTAAAACACAATGTCAAACTTTTCCTCTAATAATTTTTCCTTTTAACCATAATTATATTTCCAGCTCAGCGAAAAAGTTTCGTTAATTTAAATTAATTGTCCACTAGAAAGTGAAAATTTATTTTCTATTTAGATATTATAAATTATCACGATTTTGTACAATTTTATTCTTTACACGGATTAAAAATTAAAATTAATTAATGCAAAGGCATTTAGCAATATTGAGGTAAACCAAGTTATTTATTTAAAAAAAGTAATGTAGAAAAATGAATTGTTATTAACTATAACTTCTAAACATATTTCACAGCAGGAATTTTTGTATAATAAAAATTTATTAGGGTTAAAACTGCTTTGAATTAAGAAATAAGAAAACTGTAAGGCTTCGTTTGCAATAAACAATAGTTTTTTTAGAAATATTATGCAATTTAGGTTAATAATCGTCAGTTTCGGCAGTAAACTTTCATTCTTTTACATGTAAATTTACGTTTATTTGGCAAAACAAATTTCATAGATTTAAGTATTGAATAAATTAAACAACAATAATCCTACTTTTACAGTCCGTATGCGCTTTCCAAACTTTCTGTTTTCCAAAGTTTATAACAGAAATACTATTTTAATCCTTAAAATTTGCTTTTATTAACTGATTATATAGTTTAACATTGTGAGAAAATTTTATATTTTTATGTTTTGATGTATCTCTTGATTACGTATGATGTCTCGATTACGTAAATTTGATTAAAATATTCATATAAAAGGAATTAAATAGTATATATATACATATATACACTGAGTGGCGAAATTATTATGACCACCCCTTCAGTACGCTGTTGGGCCAACTTTTGTGCGTATTACTGCCTTAATTCGTCTGGGCATGGATTCTATGAAATGTTGGTAGGTGGTAGAAGGTATGCCAGACCATGCTCGCTGAACTGCACTTGCCAATTCCTGCAAATTTGATGGTACTGGATCCATCTGTTTGAGCGCCCGTTCAATTTCATACCACAAATTCTCAATTGGATAGAGATCTGGGGATTGTGCTGGCCAACGAAGCAAGTTAAGTTCTCCGTCATGCTCTTCGAACCATCTGAGGACAATGCTCGCTTTATGACGGGGAGCGTTGTCCTGCTGGAAGTATCCATCCCCGCCAGAGTACACCATTAACATAAACGGATGTACTTGATCTGCGATGATAATTAAATACCCTTGGGCATTAAGGTGTTCTGGTACGGGAATTAAAGGAACCATACGATACCAAGAGAACATTCCCCATACCATAACGTTGCCACCACCAGCTTGAAGTGTCGTGCAGTGCAGTTGGGGTCCATGCTTTCGTGCTGTTTTCTCCATATTCTCATCCTGCCATCTGCGCGATGCATTTGAAATCATGATTCATCGAACCACATGACCCTCTTCCAGTCATCTACTGTCCAATGTTTGTGCTCCTTTGCAAATTGGGGACGCCCGCGCTTATTTAAAGCAGACAGTAGAGGCTTACGAACAGCTCGTCTGCTTCCATACCCTATACGGCACAATGTGCGTCGAACATTCGGTTCAGAGACGTTCACAGTTGCTCCTTGATTAAGATCACTTGCAATTTCTCGCACTGTTGCTCTCCTGTTGCGCTGCACAACCCTGGCCAGCCTTCTCCCTGATCGAGCATTCAGTACCCTGTGACGATCACGAGTCTGACGTTGAGACCCGGTTTTTTGCTTGATTGTCCATTCTTTGTACACATTAACAACTGCTGCTCTAGAGCACTTCACAAGTGCAGCCGTTTTGCTGATACTCGTTTCGACACATCTCGCACCCATAATCATTCCGCGTTGAAATTCAGTTAAATCACTTTTCTTTCCCATATCTGAGCAAGCAACACAGTATAACCGATGACTCACTTGTCCAGCATTCCCGTGTTGTAGTTATCTTGCCCTCTAGCGGCAGCGCTGTGACGCAATAACTCATTTGCTTACAACTCTGAGGTGGTCATAATAATTTGGCCACTCAGTGTATATATATATATATATATATATATATATATATATATATATATATATATATATATATATATATATATATATATATATATATATATATATATATATATATATATATATATATATATATATATATATATATATATAACCCATAAAATCCGGACTTGGACCAAATGGTGCAATTCCACTTTTAAAAATAACACCATATATATTATTATTAATATATTTCTATACCGTCAAACTTTATTATTTGCCTATGAAGCTAAAAAAAACTTGTTTCAATTATAATTTAATATATTTTCTTAAAAATACATTTTAATTCCTAAAAATTATAATTTTTTGCATTCAAACATTTTAAACATGTCGGTCTTTTGATGCAGTACAAAATAAAGTAAAAAAATCTATATTAGCATAGCAAGATAAGGATAGTTATAAATGTGAGTTGTTAGTGAGACTTAATGCTTATTTTAAAGTGTTATATAAGTCATTGCTATTATTTTATTTTTCTTATATTATTTGAGGCATTGTGTATTGTTAATTGGATGTGCAGTAAAAAAAAAAAAATTAATAACAGATGATTTTTCTTTTTTGAAAAAAATATTTTGCTTTCTCCCACATTTTCGGGAAGTATAAACAATTATGGAAAAATATCAGTGGTGGTCCAATTATGCCAAGCGGAAAAGAGTGACAATCGTGTGAAAAATACTTTTAGGAACGAAGTGGTAGTTCATATTTGTTTATACCAAATGGATATTTCATTGTTGCTAAATTTTCTGTAAGAATTTGTCTGTGAAAATATCACTCTAAAATTTAACTAAAAATTTTCGCTGAGTGATTAGTTGTCATATGCATACCTGCCAACTTTTACACATTTGGCGTAAATTTTTTTTTTCATATTTAAAGTGGTAGTAAATATATACTATTTTTTCTTTTATAAACTTAATTTTTAAATGATTTTGATCACCACTATTCTTAAAAAAACTAAGCACATAAATTAATATGCGTTACTATCATGGCTGTCAGCTTAATTTTTGTCAAATACAACGTACATTTTTGCTTAAAATTGAAAATTTAATTCCATTTTAATACCACTGGGGAAAATGATAATGGAAGGGATTAAAAGTTGGCAGGTCTGCATATGTCATCCTACCTTCCGTTATTTCAAAATCGGACGGAAAAGAACTAATATTAATTTGATTATCATTGACGCATTTCGATTTTTATGAGGAAAATTACAAAACCCGTTAGCATTTTTATTTTATCTCTTGTAATGACTTTTATCCATTGATAGAAATAAATATATATTGAAGTCTATTTTCTTCAAAAGCGCTGAAATATTAAAATTCTCTTTGTGGTATATCTATCTCTGCGGATATGGGCCAATTTGATGCGATCGTAATTTAGATAAAATTTTGAGTAAACATGCAAACATCACATCAATAATAAAGAGGAATGTATCGACAAAACTTCGATCCGTTATCCGATATCGTTATCTGAAACAAGCGATAAACAACTGTTGCCGATAAGCAATAATAGAAAGAACAAACGCAGAATGTCAATTGATGTCAGAGTGTCAGATTTTGAAGGTTTCAGTTGGTTAGTTTGAGTATTGAAAAATAAAATACCAAATTATTTCATAGATATATATCTCATAGTTTTATTTTTTTTCTTATAGTATTTTGTATACAGAGATGCCAACTTGCTCCGCTTAGTGAAATATAATTTTCCAGTGGTAACGAAATTTAAGTTACTTTTAGTTTAGTATTTTTCATTTTAAGTAATTTATTCGCCACTGAATATCAAAAATTTTAAGTATCATATGAAAATGCAACGTTTTGCAATTGATTTACTGGCAACTTTTTTAAAAAGTAGGCGTAACAATCCTTCTGTAACGAATTTTACTACATAATTCGCTACCACATTATTAAAACTGTCTGTGTATATAGTATCTTATATATTATAAACTGCTTCGGACTTGCTAAAATAATTTAAAAAAAGTAAATATCTACTAAGTAAATTTGGCAAACATGAATGGTGAATTATATAAGCCTACGAATTATTTAGAAATTGAGGGGATAAAAATCTACTAAATTGAATTAATTAAACCAAGAATCACAATAGATAAATTACCACTTTAAAATATATATTTGCTGTCCGGAGCAAGTTGGCTTCTCTGCTCTTGCTGTAGCCTTTTTTTCAAGTTAGTAAGTCACAAGATATGCTGCATTTGCCTACGGAAATATAAAACGAAATACATCCAAAACATTAAAATAGTACAACTCAAAAACAACTCGTTTGCAGTTATTTGTATCTTTTAAAAAAAATGTTTTTAATACGTTATTATTTTATTTTGACTTTTCGTTTATTATATAAGTTTTAATGTTAAATTAAATATTTTAGAAACTTGCGTATGCTAAAAATAAAAATTAAAGAATAGGTAACTAAGAATACCACGTAATTTATTCCACTTCTAATGCCTTTAAAAGTTTCTGAAAGGAATCTCTTTCACGATACATTAACGGATTAAAATGTATCGTGAAAACTAATTAGAAATCATTCAAGCATACTCTTAAAGTAAGAGTATAATAATTTTCTATACATTTAAAAGAAAAAATAAACTTTTGTATCTAAAAAAGAACAAACTCTTTTCTTTAATGCATAATCGATATTATATACATGCCTCTATGTTAAATAAGAATATAAAAATTTTGAAAATCTCAAAATTATTGTCATTTTTTTACTTCAAACGATTATTATCTTTAAAATTTTATATAGTTTTGAAAACTCTCTAAGAGGCAGGGTCGACACGAGTCTTGGAAAGTTGTAGTATTTTTAATTATTTCTCGTTAAAGTCTCAAAGAAATTCTTTATTTTAAGGATTTTATTTTATCGTTTGAAGAGCTGTGGTGGCTCAGGGGATAGAGCGTTTGCCTATCAATCAGGTTAACCGGGTTCAACTCCAAACAATTGCTGGTCGATTCGACTTCCGCCCCCAGCTCGGACCGACCACAGTGCTGACGTAAAATATCTTTAGTGGTAACTGGTTCGCGTGTTAGACTCCTTTTACTGTCAGGCCAACCGTGGGAGATTTTCGTGGGTTAACTCTCCATGTAACGCAACTGCGGGTAAGTTTCATCCATATGTCCACCTCGGTACCAGTAAAGTTTAAAATCTGTTTGTATTTATGAACATGTAAGTCTAGGAGGTTGAAGGGTAGAATCGTTTCGTTCAATCCAATGAGCCGTGGTGGCTCAGGGGATAGAGTGACCATCTAATGAGGTGAACCAAGTTCGAATCCCAGTGTTGGCTGGTCGATAAGAATTCCGCACTCAGCTCGCACAGGCCACAGTGCTGACATAAAATATCCTCTGTGGTGGACGGATCATGGGTAGGAGTCTCCTTGTCGTCAAGCTAACCATGTGAGTCTTTCGTGGTTTCCCTTTCCATGTAACGGAAACGCGGGTAAGTTCCACCAAAAAGCCCTCCACTAAATGCAAATTCCTCCCAATACTTGATCCAGTAATTCCGTTGTACTCTGGATTGGGTTCAAAATTACAATGTCAAGAAGTTGAATAATAGTAGTAGTAAGCCTAAAATTCGGTCGGCTGTTCAATGACGGTTATAAAATAAAATAAATACAGTTAAAAAATTGGTTAGGCACAATTCACATTTAGGTATATTTTATTTACAAAACAACAAATAATGGTGGTCGCAAATGCATTCAATGATCAAGGTTTACCTCAATCCCTTTTACCAAGATTAAAATTTCTAAAATTGACTCACTTTAGCCGTATTGTGTTTCATGTCAATTTAATCGGACGGTTCATTTTATCAAAATGAAAAAAAGTGATAGCATAGAAATTTTATTGCTGGAATTTATTTTGAAGAAATAACATAGCTTTGTCTACCACTATATATTGCTGATATAAATATTTGAGTTTTGGTTCACAGAAATTTCCTTAAAATAACAGAAATCTGTACTTTGATTCAGGTTTGCCAAATGCTTCACTTTTGGCAAACAAAAAGAAGAATGAACTCAAATGAAAGCAGGGGTGAAAGCGAGACGGAAAAGAGGAAAGGCTGGTAGTAAAACCATTTCATTTATAACTAGTTATCGGGAGGAGTTAACTTATTCTTTTTAAAACAATTCAACAATATCTACTATATCCCTGGAAAATAAGCAGTTTCATATATAGACTAAAATTATAAAAGAAATCTTGATAGTTACAGATATTTTATTTTTCTCAAAAAAAATGCTAAAATGAAATGTCTTTCGCACCAGTTTTTGCTCTTTTCCGTCTTGCTATATAAGGGCTTTCAGCCATGAATGAAAGCCCAATTACGCTAAAAACAGTACTGAAACTAAATCTTTCTGAATTTTGCTTTTTTTGTAAAGCTAATTTTACTAACATTTTGAAAGGCTCAATAAGAAATAATTGAAAATAAGTGATATGATAAATGAATATTTTGATTATTTAAATGCAGTGTTGGAGAACAAAACTTTAAATAAAATTTACATACCCAAAAATCAACATATATTCTTCTATTAGAAAAACTATTTCCACTAAGCGTAGCAAGTTGAAATCCCTGTTGATATTAACAGATATTTCTTCCCAATGCCCATACCCTCCAACTTATGAGGATTTTGAAAATAATTCTTTCTAGTGGTAGCGAACCAAAGTAGAAATTTTTAAAGCAAATGGATCTCTCATAAAACTTTTATCAGAACTTAAGAATCTAGCCATATGGCCTGCACTTTTATAAGTAATAGTGGACAAGTTACGCTAAAATTAATTTTTTTTGAATATTAAGACATTAATTTTGATACCGTCAGAAAAGAAGATTTCTGAAACTACGGAAATTCCGTAGCAGTTGGAGGGTATGCAATGCCCATCAAGATAACGTCTTTCGGGTATCAAAAGGAAAAAATTTTTGGTCATTTTCTCAGAGGCACCATATTATGTGGGCTAACGTTGCTCCCACAAATAGAAGAGAAGATAGTTCAGAGAAAAGAAGGAAATAACATCCATGCCTTATTCGGGATTCTTACCAGCTATGTATCTGACCTGAGCACTATACAGTCCCGGTTGGCTTTATAAAAAATATAACTACTAGAAAAATTTAACTTTTTTCTTGTAGGTATTATATTTTTCATATATATGAAGGGGCTTATATATGTATAAGGTGGCTGGGTATTAATAGGTAAATAAGCCAATATGATGTCGAATTAATTAATATTTTATTCGAACAAAGTTATGTTAGGATAAAATCTACGACATAGAAAAATGTTGTCTATCGTGGAAATTTCGGGACAACGGTTTGAAATCGCCACTACTTATAATACATAAAAAGAGTTATCTCAATATCCTAAAACAGAACCAATTAATACTCTTCAACGAAACCATCCCAATAGTCAACGAACCAAATATCTTGGATTAACTTTCAACCGGAAATTAAACTGGAATGATGATATACAGAATATTACAAAGAAAGCACAAGCAGTCTGCAAGAAACTATAACGCTTTCTCTACAACTTAAATTGAAACTGAAACGTTTATTATACCTGTTTATGATCAAACTAATTTTAACATATGCATCTCCTGCCTAGGCTAATATATCTCCATCTTTAACCCTTTCGCGCCGACTGTCACAAATACGTGACAGAAAAAAACCGTATCAATCAGGGTAAAAAGATAAAACTGGTAATCAAAGTATTTCTTTAGCAGTTTATTTGTGGGCGGAGTTATAATTGTTTGATTTATTTAATTCACCATTACTTTGTTCAAAATAAAACTATTTAGTTATACTTTGAATTAACATTGATTATATATATGATTAAACTAACAATAAGTAAAATAAAAGCAAAGTAAGTCTGTCAAATTAAGCAAAGACTACATTTAAGTTACCGTTTTTTATTTAATTGCAACTTGATTCAGATTTTGTACGAATGCTTTTCTGAATCACCCGTCCCCAAGGGGTTAATTAACAAGCTTAACACGTTGAATGCAATGGGGGTCCTCAATGACCGGCACTGAGTTCGTTTGTAGCTCCACGGGGGTCACCGGTGACGGATGAAGCCAAAATTATTAGAAACACATAATTCCAGTAAATTTTTAATGCTCTTAATTTTTTTTTATATTATTATTGTTACTAAAATGGTTTGAAGAAATTAATGCAATGTAGAACACAAAATTAATTTCATTTATATACACAGAGATGCCAATTTGTCCGGGCAGCTAATAAATATATTCAAGTGGTAGTTTATTAATTGTGATTCTTGGTTTAATAAATTCAATTTAGTAGATTTTTATCCACCCATATTTCTAAACAATTCGTAGGCTTATAAAATGCACCACTTTGTTCAGGCATGTCATGTTAAACCTTTTCAAAAACTAGCAAAATCTGTCTAATATTTGCAAATTTAGTTTGTAGAAGGGCAATTCCATGAAAAGGGGGAAAAGCATTGGAAAATTCAAATAAGAATAATGTTATTATTTTGGATGTTTTATGAATTAGAAAGGTTTGAAGTTTGATAATTTATCATAATTTTTTTTGAGAATTTAGTTTTTTAGTATTGGCAACCCAGTGAACATTGGCATTTGCTTGTTCTGATTTGGGTGAAGAACATGGTCAGATTTTGAAAATCAGTAAGTTAACATTATTTTCATTTCAAAATGTTTCAAAGAATAAATATTGTTTATTACACTTAATAGAAATATTGTGCAGTGTAAAAATAAGTTTTTGTTGTTAAATTCACTTACTTATATAAATTTCAAATAAGCATTATTGCATGTAACGTAAGTTACCAAAAACTAGGAAAAGTTTGTATGTGTAAAAAAGATCAAGTGATACAAAAGTAGGAATAATATTTTTTCTTTCTTAGAGGCTAGCACTAAATAAGCAGCAATAGTTTTCTTTTCAAATATTACTTATTTATTGTTTTGTGTACTATTCAATATGCGTAACGTAAGTTACTGACATGCATGTAATGTAAGTTACCAATCTGAAATGAGTCTATTTCTCTTGAAAATTGGTATATAAACTAAATAAGATGTATCCAATTACAATACCAAAGTTTAAATAAATAAACACTGCCTTAAGATATTAATTTTATTGAAAATACTTGCATTAACTTATTTAATTGGATGTTGGCATTCATATGTTTTCAAAATTGGACGAAATCTCTCGACAAGCACCAGGAGTTAAGGATGTGATTATAATTCGAAATGCTAATGGTGGTGAAAAGAAAGTACAAGCGCGGCATCTTCTTCATTCAGTTCGAGAAATGCACTAAATGTTTATCGAAAAAATTCAGAATCCAAAATTGGAAAAACTAAGTTCTTTGATCTCCGTCCAAAGCATGTCTTGCTTAGTATCAAACTCCCAAGAAATGTTTGTCTTTGTAAGTATCACGAAAACTTCAGATTGGCTACTGAAGCCTTCAGCAAATTCTATAATGTTCCATCTTTCGAAATTCTTCAGATATTTATTTTCATGCTCAGAAAAAACAGATGAGTGCTGGTCCAGAGAATATGAAACTTGTTCTCATCAACTTGAAGATTCGCTAAACAAAATAACCCAAAAAGAAAACCTAAATGATTTGAATTGTTATGTATGGAAGGAAGATGATGCTGGCCAACTGAAAAAAAATTTAGAAGAAGGAAATTCAGAATATTTGTCTGAACACATAAAGAACATGAAGCCACAGTTTCGAAACCATGTTAAAACCAAGCGTGAACAATCGCTTGCTAACAGATGGCAAGTCCAAGCTGCAACGTTATCATCATTCGATAAGGACACTTCAATCATTCAGATAGATTTCGAAGAAAATTATTCGTGTGAATACCAAGGCGCTGGACCGCTCACTGGACGAAGAAGCAAGTCTGTATTTTCACCATATCAGCATGGTACTCCAGAAAGCATCATTCTATGGCCTTCATAAGTAATGATTTAGATCACACTAAAGAAACGGTAGTGCCATATATGGATTACATTTCGGAAAATTTGCCACTGGATATCAAAAATGCTTACATCTGGCCAGATGGGCCAAGCAGCCTGTTCAAGAATCGATATAAAGTTTCGGTCTTACATGTTCTAGAGCTTCATCATGGGAAAAAATTGATGTGGAATTATTTTGCCACGTCACACGGCAAAGGTCATGTTGATGGGACAAGTGGATCTATTGAAAGGAGTGTAAGAAATGTCGTATTGAGAAGAAAACATATTGTCACCAATGCCTCTGAGTTTGCGGTAGCAACACAAGAGCATTTAACAAAAATAAATGTGGTAGAAATCACACCAGAAGATATTAAGAAGCGTCAACAAAAGTTACATCTTTCCAGTCTATTCTCAAAAGCTCCATGATTAAAAGCATTAAGCAGATCAACCTCTTAAAAGTACAAGAAGGCATACCAGAAGGGTTTCTTAGTGAAAGATGTTGAGAAACAAAATGAGGAATGCAAAATAAAATCTGGGGATTGGTATACGATTAGATACGAGGACATGTTGTATCCTGGTGTGGTAATGTCTGTTGAAGAGCAAGAATTTAAAGTCTATGTAATGGCTGCAGTGGGAATCTATTGGAAATAGCTGGAAAAAAGAGATGGAATATTCTGCCAGAAAGAAAACATGGTGAAAAGTATTGAGCTCCCTGTACTAGTTAATAACAGAGGATATTATAAGTTTGCACAGTAATGCGTGAATCAAGTGTGTAAATCAAAAATTTCTTCATGTACACTTTTTCTCCCTTGCACTATACTGTTTAAATATCCTAATTTGCATTTGTACATTATTGGAATAAAAGTTTGATACAAAGTGAATTTCGTAACGTAAGTTACTGTAACGTAAGTTACCCATTTAAAAAATCATATTTAATTTAACTTTTGAAATAAAATTTTAAATCTAGGCATAAGAAATATTTAAACATGTCAGAAAAATGATACATATAATCTTAATCAATTAACATTTGTATAAGAACAGAATTTTGCCTTCAAGCATATTGCAAATTTTTGCAATTCCTTTTTTGGTAACGTAAGTTACCACACTAATTTTAGGTTTTAACACTGTTTAAAATGAAAAATATTAATTATTTTAATTAGGTTCCCGTTGGTTTTGATTGTAATTTTAAGAAATCACTTTATTTCAATATGTGTATTAGTATTATTTGTTTGTTTCTAAGCTCTCAGTGCAATAAAATTTCTGTGAATGTAACGTAAGTTACCGTGGAATTGCCCAGAAATGTACCGTTTGGCCAGATGGGTAAACCATGTAAAATTAGCTTGGCATTCAACGCGTTAATATACGCCAAGACAAAATCCTACGTAAACTCATCAATGCTCAAAGGTTTATCCGTAACAAAGATTTTAATAAAGACCTCAAAATTGATCCTGTCGATTATTATATTACCAAATTAAATTCTAACCTTTTTGTTAAGGCGTCCAAGTGTGAGGCCGCCAATTTCAACGAAATTTTTCTTTTCGAAAATCTGACAGAATGCCGCTTAAAAAGATCCATAGCAGCATTCAACGACGCCTCCTTTTCTGAATACCAAAATAAGTAAATGACGTATGTATATCACCTGTGTATGTTTATCATTTTATAGATATGAATTTTAGCGACCCAAAAAACTTTACACTGTTTATTACTCTATTTGTAGCATTGTGAATGAATGACCAAATTGTTTTTTCTACATTGCTTGTATTTTTATGATGAATGGGAAAAGGGCCGAGGGTTGTCCGAGTTGCTCAATTAACAATATTAGTTCAGTTAAGCAACCATTGTTTTGTATACAAAAATGAGCTAAAGTAAGTTGATTCGCAAAGAAAGTATTCAGAGACGCAAGTTTTTCTGGACAGTGGATAAATATTTTGGAGTGGTAGTCTTTTAATGAAATTCTGATGCCGTCCCTGCCAAAAAAGTGACTTTTCCCGCAATTGAAGGGACGAGACGTAGGGGACGACCACCTGCAAGATGGATAGACGACGTTGAAAAGGACCTCAAGCTATTGGGAGTCAACCGATGGCAGGCCGTCGCACCGGACAGGGCCAGATGGAGGAAAATCTGCGAGTCAGCCTTGGCCAGTGAAAGGCTGTTGCGCTTATGAAGAAGAAGAAGAAGTCTTTTAATGTATGTTTCATGGATTTGTCAATTCGGTTTAAAGAATCTTACTCACCATTACTCCTAAATAAAAAAAAAACTTATATGATAAGACACTTTATTATAATCACGCAGTGTTGAGCATTTAAAAAAATTGAGAAAATTAATCGAATATATGCAAATTTAGTTAGTTCTCGACCGCTGTTTTAAGTAATTGTCAAATCTGGAGCTGCTGGCATCCTTGCGTACTTATTACGATAGCGCGAGCGAATGAAATTTTCAATCGAAATTTGCTGTTCCCGCAAAAGTTAAGTAAAAGAAAATGAAACGACTTTTATTTATTTATCACATATTATGCGTGCCTCTTAAAATGAAACCTTACTTCATTTGGATAAAAAATAATTCAGAAGGATACGTTTTATTCCCTCAATGTAATTTAAGCCAGTACATTGTGGGCATACCATCAATTAATCTTCTGATTATTTAATTTATATACTTATAACAAATATGGAGAATAAATACTTTCACCAATTTTTAAATTCTGGTCTATTTAATAAAGAAAACACTTTTTAAGTTTTATCATAAACAGCAAGAGACCGCAGATACCCAGTTTTAGGATCAAGATTAAAAATATTATGTCATAAAAAGCTAATTATTAATACATACACTTATGCCAAAAATATATAAGTTAGAGATCTTGAATTGCGTCAGATGAAATTTTTAATTTTAAAGTTCATATTATTTTTTCAAGAAAAAACTAATCACAGCTGCCTCAAGAAAATTGATCAAAAAAAACAAAGAGACGTGAGAAAATTAGCAATTTAAAAACTAAATAACCCGAAATCAATTTGTTTCCAAAGAATTGGTGCAAACATACATCCATTTTTTCATTACTTTTCTTGTGCTCTCAGATTAAAAATCTTTTCTGGCGTACTGCTCTTAATTTAGAAAAAATAAATTGGAAAAAAACGAATATTATTTTTACTTGTTTTTACTAATCAATAAAACTAATTAAATGTGATGTTTCACCGATTTTAATTAGTAAGCTTCATTTTTCAGTTCGAGAAGTTTTTTCTTCTTAAGTTAGCATTTATTTCCTTATTTATTTTATGAAACAAATAACTTATTGAATTTAAAGTATTCACATTAAACTCATAAGGGCCATGTTTCGATGTCAGTGTCAGAATAGGTCCTTTTCTGTAGGAATGTAAATATGTACTTGCAAAGTAATTTAATAAATAGGGTGACCAGATGTTTTCGGGCAATTCCGGGGACACTCATCTCTACCCTCCCCCCACCAATTTCATCGACAGAAAAAATTGGAAAAAAAAATTTGATCATTTATCTTAAAAAATATTTATTTCTTTTCGTTTACATTTTTCTTATAATTTAGTATATAAATTATATCGTTAAAATCGTGATCATAACATTTTTACACAATTTTAAAATCTGTTAACAAAACAATTGTATTGCTTTTAAAATTATACTACTTCTAAACACCGTATTTTTCTGAAGAATGAATCTTCTTTAAAATTTCAGGATTTTTTTCGAGTAATTGAGAAAATATGTCACAAGAAAAATCAAAATTAATCAGTACAGATAAAACCACTTACACTGTATTCACATCCATTCGCGATTTTTCTTTTGTACAATAGCATACCTGCCAACTTTTAATCCCTTCCATTATGATTTTTCTCAGTGGTATTAAAATGGAATAAGAATTTTAATTTTAAGCAAATAAATACGTTGTATTTGAAAAAGCTTAAGCTGCCTACCTACCATGACGGTAACCAGGGGTGAAAGCGAGACGGAAACGAGGAAAGGCTGGTAGTAAAACCTTTCCAGTTATAGCTAGTTTTGGGGAGGAGTTTACTTATTCCTTTTTTAAATTTTTCAACAATATCTACTTTATCTTGGAAAAGAAGCAGTTTTATATATATGCCAGAATTATAAAAGAAATCTTGATAGTTACAGATATTTCATTTTTTTCGAAAAAAATGCTGGAATGAAATGTTTTACGTACCAGGTTTTTCTCTTTTCCGTCTTGCTATATAAGGGCTTTCACCCATGACGGTAACGCATATTAATATATATATGCTTAAGTTTTTTAAGAATAGTGGTGATGAAAATTATTTAAAAATTTAAATTGTAAAAGAAAAAAATAGTATATATTTACTACCACTTTAATTATAAAAATAAAATTTTACGCCAAATGCGTAAAAGTTGGCAGGTATGCGATAGTTATTTATGCGCGAAAATACCCGTTCTACAGGCGCATTGCTGCTTGGCCAGCACATTGCAAGCTCAACAATTCTTTTGATATTTGTAAATGGTATAGTGTTTTTTTGAAAATAATTGTTTATTTCGCGCCATTTGTCTGTTATGTGTACGGATTGGTACCATTTATTGTCTTTTGAATCCAAATAACCTTCAAGATAAGTAAACTCGTCAAATAAATCGTCGGAATTAGCATTCAAAATTGTACATTTTGCGGAGAGAGACAGAACTGCCTCGTCGAATTCAGACCGTGAAGGCTCACATTCTAAAAGAAGGCACTTCAAATCAAACATATCATCGTTGTTATCGTTCCAAGCTTCTAAATATGAAATCGCAGCTTCATAGAATTCTTTCGACGTTTCGAAATAAGAATCTTCAGTAATGATATTCTCAGCAATCAATTTAGTCAATTCAGGTTTTACAACAAGTGGAACAAATTTGGCATTCTTTCGTGCTTTCAATTTAAATATCAAATCCTGGACAACCGTTCCAGATTCAATAACACATTTGTCATCGCTTTCAATTTTCAAGATGCTCTGATTAAAAATTGCAGCATGCGAATGCGCAAAAAACAACCATAACTCGGTTGTTTCACTCTCAAAATAATTCTTCAAGATTTTTGCGCACTTTTTTTCAGACAACATAAATTCTCTAAGAGATGACCACTCACTCAATTGGATAAATTTTAAGAATTCTTTCTACAGCAGGAAGTAATGTCAACCACCTAACATGAATGTGTCCTAAAATTTGATGATATTCTTGGTCAGCATACTCACAAAATTCTTTCAGTCTTTCAATTCGGACTGTGTAAATTTTAAAATAACTAAAAAGTTTAGATACCATAACTTCAATATCTACAGGCAAACAATCAAAAGCAGTTTTAGCGCCATTATGTATAATATGCTCATTACACCCAAAACCAAAAATATCTCTTCCTAACTCAGTTTGAAGTTTAGTATAAACATTTTCTGTTCCTCTTCTTAACAATCCTCCAAAATTAGTGTTAGTATTATCCGCAGACAAACCAGCCATTTTATCCTTCAATTGGAACTCGAATAGTGTGTTTAATATTTCTGAAGATAAAATCTTTGCAGTTTCTCCTTTAATTTCATTTAGTGATACAAGTTTATTATTAATTGGATCTTTAGCACAGTCCCACTGAAAATACCGCACTAAAATAGGAAGTAATTTTACATGATTGTGATTAGAAGTATCGTAAGATATTGTTACAAATTGAACAGACTGTAAATCTTTCATCAATTCAAGAAATGCCCACGGAGAAAAAACATTGACAGCTCTTCGCATTTTGTTCGGGCACAAGAAAATTTCTTGTCTACAAATTTCTTCTGTAAATTTGAAGTACAGTCCATGCTGCGAAACGATTGGTTGTGACGAATGGTGTGAAATGCAAGCGTTCCTTCATATGTTGCTAAGTCAAACTCTTCTTTGGATGGTTCCAGCTTACGAAAAAACTGACGGATTTCGTTTTTGTTTTTGCTGATAAAGCTTCTTTGTGTTTAATTGTAAGAATGTGATCTGCTATAGTTGTTCGTCCTCCACTTCCAACTGAAAACGTTGCTCCACACATTGTACAGTCCGCAAAAAAAAAAACGAATCACCCTGAATAACTTTCGTTCTAATGGTCGGATTTTCACGAACTAAAAGTCAATCTTAATGGTTCCTGGGGGTGACCTCAAATATGCTAATTAATTAGTGCTAATTATTAATTAAGTTACGAAATCAGACACAAAAACGTACTTTCTCTGAATAAACATGCATTTTTTTTTACATATTTGGATTTCTTATCTTCAAAATATAGGGGGTAGCCGCAATCTAGGAAATGTGGTCCCCATAGTTTGGTCAGGAGGGCGATTCAAAGTTCGTACCCCTTAATGTTAATTTAGCTTTTTGCGTTTTCAGTCATATTTTCAAAACTATTGAAGCAATTCATAAAAAATTGCACCCACTCATAAAACTCATTTACCCAAAGATAATTTCATGCAAAAAATAATTTTTAATAATTATTTATTATTTTTTATTATTTAATTAAAGTGAGGATGAAAAAATATTGAATTATAAGGTATGAATTTTTTTATACCATATTAATCTACATATTTTTCAATTGAAAAATCTAAAGTTTCAACTGTTTTTATTTATTAGAAGCTGAGAAAAATTAAAATTAATTATTTTTAAAAAAATAATTTGGCGACAATAAAGAAATAACTAATTCGGGCGATTAATATTAAAATTTGATAAACTTGGGATGAACTTGACTTCGCGCGCGTAGCGTAAAATTTCATTCATATTTTTTTCGCTAATAATCGTTTGCTAATCTTTTTATTTTTATTTCTTTCACACTATAAAATACGATGTTTCTTTTTTAGTCATTTAATAATTTATTTGCAATTTAGTAAAGAATTTTGAATAAAAAACACTTTATTCAACAAATGTCTAGTTTTAAAAAAGCGTGCTTCTGATAGAATACCCCAGATTGTGCTTATTTAATGTGATTATTTTTTATTTTTTTATTTTGTTTTTCAATAACTGATACAATTTCAATAATATACATACGTATGCATAGATTTGGAATAATATATTTATCAATTTCTTGAATATATATTTTATAAATATTAATAAAAATACGTAGTCAACATTTTTAAACATCTCTCACAACATCGCAAATTTCTCTACATCTTATAGGGTAAACTAAACAATGAAGGAACACTTAAGCTTAGCTTGCCTTTAAAAAAAATTCATAAAAATTTCAAAATTTGTAATTTTAGCTAAATGATGGTTTCGACATGTTTGTTATTAAATGCAAATTATGTAAAAAAAGTTAGATAACTTACATAATATTGTTTTAAGCTTTTGGTGGTTTAAATAATAAGTAGTAAGATGACCAAGTGAAGGAACAGTTCTTACCAGTGAATAAACACTAAATTTTCCAGAGAATGAACACTTAATTTTGATAATGTTTGATGCTCGTTAGGAATCCATAGGCCACACAAATGTCTAAAAACAAGATTTTTCTTGGAAATACGACATGTAACCATAGTTAATGTGGAAAATTTTACTTTTTTTTCAGTCATGGAATGGAAAGTAAAATATGTTTGAATACATAATTTATAATTTAAAAAAAATGTTTTTCATTTTTTTCTCACAGTTTAATAGTCCGTTCTAAATTATGAATGTTTATCATTGTGTAATCTGATGATGTTTTTATTATTATTATAATTCTATCATTTTTTTGTTTCATCTTTTCCTCATATTTTTTAAGCTTTTTTTTAAAATCTTTTTAAGTATTTTTTTTCTCTTCGTCATGAGTAATTTATTTCTTTTTCTATTGATTTAACCTTCCTCTTTTTTCCAAATTTTTGGCCAATGTAAATGTATCTTCGAAATTTCTTTTGATTTTCCAGTTCCATTTCCAGAATTTCTCACTGGATAATAAATGAGAAAAAGGAGTTTCGAAGTTTGAGTAAAACCCATCTCTCATTGACTTATATCTAGTAGTTACTTATGAAATCAATCGTTTTTGCAACTAACAATGCCTCAAGAGGACTTATCTCAAAATCGGTTTTCAAGATACTTTCATTATTAATGTTAGTTGTCTCAGCTTCAGAGCCAAAATTTGATTATACAATTGTTCTTTTTGAAATAAATTCTTCAATATTGAGAAAAGCGCAGGCTATTGGATATTTGGGAGATTAAACTTTTCTGTCAATGTTCCTTTAAAAATTTGCAACATAACTTGTGAGATTTCCTTCTCAAGCTTCTGAAGAAATAGCGCATCGTTACTCTCGAAGCATGTGTTTTGTTGATAAGTTGTCTTGCTCATTAACTCTTGGTGTCTGTTTTGCATGCATTTGTTACAGTCAACATTTTCTACATCGAATGAAAAAATATCGCATTTCATAAAAGCATTTTAACTTCATCAGTTGATGCCTCAAATCTTATTTAAAAATGGATGTAAAATTTTCTAGACATATTGTTTTACAATTCTTTTGTTTTCAAGATCTAACGAGATTTCCAAGAATTACGTAGAAAACTAAACCAGAAAATTTGTTTTGAGGAACAAAACTTGCTCCGTTTCAAATTGATATGAGATTTATACCTATCCATAAGAAGCAAAATTAGGAATTTGATTGCATTTTTAATTAGCCATGGGTAGAAACATTTGCAATATATTTGTAAAATGTTGCTGCGGTCATCGTTTCATTTCATGAATAGCTTTTTCCAATGAAATATGTAACAGGGACTGATTCTGTAATATCTCTACGAATTCTTCTGTAAGGAAAAACTACCAATGGAGGTACTTTTTCTTTCCTAGGTACTTTAGAATATAAATCCTTATAATTTTTAAGGCCGCAGATTTTTCCCGTTTAAGGGCAGTATTCAACTCTTGTTTCATTCGCATTGTAAATGCAATCACTTTATAAAAGGATGCCAGATTTCTTCCCTCCTAAAGATTCTCTGAAGTTCTTAAAACCAGTATTTCGAATATTATTCTCTAAGGGAAGATTTGCCTTTTGAAATTATCTTCGCATTGCACTGAGTTATCGGTGGATGTCACCTTAAAAAAACTTCACCCATTTTTCACCTAGATAATTGTCTTTAAATGGATTTTTCCTACCAGTTCCCGTTAGGACATTAAAGACGGCAATAGGATAATAATTTAGCTAATTATTGGCACAAAATCCTGCAAAGATTCCATTCAAGCTTTTATTATTATATTTAGTTGTTATATTTAGTTAATAAACATAGTTTATTAAGGAGTCTAAGGTATGATGTAATAACTAATCACTACATTTATAAAGATAAATAATAAATTAATTATTATTATAATTCTTTAAATAAATTTAGCAATTAAATTTGCATATTTAAATGAAATAGTTATTGGAACTATTCATACAACATTTAACTGAATTTTAGGAGTCCTCTATGTCGCTGAACTACTAATTATCCAAGTAAAATCATATTTCACACATACTATTCATTCACTGGGAAATCTATTCTCAGTGAAGGAACATGCCTGTTCCTTCACCGGTTAGAAGTTGTTTATTTTTATTTTTAACATAATTTTGATTTATAATATGACAAAAGGTACAAGAAAATTAAAATTTTTCTTTTATTTTCATTAACTTGAAAAAATCCCAGTAAAGGAACACTTGTTTATACATTGGTTTTTCATCGTTCTGTAATCCAGTTAATAAACACCCCCTAATCTCAGTACTTGCTTATGTTATGATGCTTAAAATAAATAAAACGTAACTTCAATCACCATATTTTGAATTCTTTTTTTCACAATGAAAAGAAAAAGCATTATTATATGCAATTAATTGTAGTTTAAACGGATAACAACAAACACTGACCTTATAATTTTGTCAAAGAAACAAGGCGTTGAACAGATACTAACAAATTCAAAACTTTTTCCAGAGAAGACTCAAAGACCAGATAACTAAATGCATTGTTAAAGGACTTCCAATTGTTAGGTAGTAAGCTACTCTTACCAATCAATCTAAATTAAAACGTTTAAAATCTTATTTCAAAGAAATATCTATGAAATGCTCCTTCATTTGTTGGTTTACCCTATATCATCCTAATCTTATCAGAAATTTCCGGAAGTGTATCGCAGAACTATTTTACCAACTATTTAATAAAATTTTAACATTTTAAAATTCTTATTCTTTTCCATTTTACGTTTATTATTTCTGCATTAATATACTAATAATTTTTTTAGAACTTTAATTTAGATTTTCTTTAATTTAGGTTTCCTTTTCAAATTATAGTCAAGTTTTTTTTAAAGAATTATTGTCTGCTAGCTAAGAATAAAACCTTGTTAAGAAATTAAAAACATTCAGCCGTTTAAAATTATTTAATGCAAAACAGCTGATTATTTACTTAGCATACTATTTTTTTGAAAAAAGAATATAAATTTTTGATTGTCTTTTTTTTTGTTTCTTGTGACTTCAATTTAGATTATCTAAAATAGTGTTGATGTTTTATAAGTCACTACAAAGAGGATAAAGATACCGAGCATAAAAAGCTGTGGAATACGTAGTCAATTTTTTTAGTGTCTTAAAATATCTCAGTATCTTAAATGTCGTTCTACTATCTTAGTTGTGAAATTAAATTTTTGATTATCCGACCACGTGTGATTCACTAATTATTTCATTATATCTTTTACTCTTTATGATACCAAGTAGATTTTTTTTCTGATAATATACTAAACTATTTAGTTTAATTTTTTACTTTAGCATGATTTCCAAGATATAATTGTAGTATAATTTGTTATCAGGAAAATGCCTTATTTTGTTAATCAGGAAATACTAAAAATTGAAATTTGTAAGGATTCCGAAGCTGTGCACACAATACACAATTTCCGACCTTGTTTTAATAATAAAAAATTTAAAAAAAAAACGTGGCAAGTAGGCTAACATACTTTTTACAGAAACTGTGAAAACTAATTTTTCCTATATTTCTTCAAAAGAGGATAAGAATGATATTGCTCCAAGGGACCTACTCAATAATTTCGCTATTTCCAGAATGAAATCTGTTTGATCGAAACATATTATTCCTTGAAAATTACACGAGGGAAAAATTAACTTTTATCATTTATCTAAGCTTATTCCATTTATTTAATGATAGCGGTATTAAGGTTAAGGATATGCGTCGGAAGCTCCGTTTATTATTATACTATAAATGCATTAAATCATGTAGCTTGAATAATTTATTTTAAGTAAATTATTTAATAATTTTAAGCAAATAAGGGTGTAAAAATAAACTCGATCGAAATACTCCGAAAGTATACCCTGAAATATATGTAGGATAAACTTTGGAATCGATATATAAAAAATACCTTTTCAAACAACTTCGAGTAGGACGGAAACGCTAACTTGTTTAAAAAAGTTGTCCTTGTTACTATTTAATTTCGATTCCTGGTACTAGGGGACATTCCATTTTCACATTCGACTTTTGAAATTTCAATTGTAAACGGAATTTTTTTATGACCTTAAACTAAAATGTTAAGGCTTGCAGCAAAAAATAATCCCAAGAAACTGAATCGATAATATAAAAACTTCATTGATTTAGAAAAGTAATAGATGATAATAAAAATAGACATGTTTTGAGCGTCCAATAATAAAAGTCACAAGTTATCCAAGACTGACAAGTCTTGAGAGTGGGCGATTATATTTGAAAACTCGAAACATGTCGACTTTTACTTCCCTCTTCATATATTTTGAAGCCAGTTGAGTTTTTATCGTCAATTATACTGTTTTACATTTGGGTCTTGATCATTATTTTGATAAGGATTTTACACTAGCTAAAGTAAACATATGCATTTTAATATTTTATCAGGATTCATATGGTCTTTAAAAATGTAAGAACATCAATATTGTAAAAGTTATATTTAACTTAAAAATTAACATTTTGACACCAGATATTTTGAGTTAATGAAATTAAATATTTTATCTCTTAAGTTTTTGTGCCTCCATTTCAGTATCTTAAGGATCTTACGAGCTCTGTTTAAAAAGAGATCATCAGATATATATAAGAAAGCAAAAATAACCATAGTAGCAGTATTTGTTGGTAAATGTAGCTTATCGTAATTGAAGAATATGCTGTGCGACATTTTATGGTGAATTTGCGAACGTATAAGTTTCAGAATGTATCGAAACATGAGGATGCTATTTGCTAATCATCTTTATCCAAAGGAAACGATGTAACCTAAATATCTAGTAGAATGAAGCGATTTTTTAAGCAATGAATCCTACAATTTGCAACATATTATTTCAATATCTTATTCTTAAACATAACATATTTCAATCTTTTTAAAATGCCACTAAACATTCAGCAATTCCTTGAGTTATAGAAAAAAGAAATATCGTAAATTATAGAGAGCCTTGTGAATGTGCATTAGAATTATTATACAATCTTATTATACAAATTATTATACAAATTTTCTTGCCTAGAAGACTCGATTAAAACTGTAAAAATGATTATCCCTAAAATTTTGTATATAGCTATAATAAGTTATGCTCATTTTATTTTAGTATAAAATCCTCGAATAAATATAGTAAAAACAGTGTAATCTAAACAATATCAGATAAAAAGTTCATGTATTTAAATTCTAAAAACTATCATAAATAATTTATAAATCGATTCAAATTTACTTTTCAAAGGAGATTAAAATAATATTTTTTTTTGCTTTTCGGACAGAAATCCCCTAAAAAAATTGTTTATGGCCTGGAAACTTCGAGATATTTTCTATTAACAATAAATTAAACCCCTCCGAGCAATCACTGAACATTATTTCAATTTTTTTACTATCAGAGTTTGGTTGCGTAGCAACCTAGTAAAATTAAGCACTCCTCTTTTGAATTAGTCAATGGGTTATCTTAAAATATTTATTTGCGCAGGCGACTTTTTTTGGCGGTTTTCTGGACTATCGCCAAATATATAAACATTTATTGTGGCCCAATTTACCACCCAATTTTTTAAAAATTCTGTCTACCCCCACTAATTCAAGGGTCTAGATTCCAAATATGTAAAAAAAATTATATGTTTATTCAGAGAAAGTACGTTTTTGTGTCTGATTTCGTAACTTAATTAATAGTTAGCACTAATTAATTAACATATTTGAGGTCACCCCCAGAAACCATTAAGATTGACACTTAGTTCGTGAAAATCCGATCATTAGAACGAAAGTTATTCAGGGTGATTCGTTTTTTTTTTTGCGGACTGTACATTTTACTTTGGAAGAATTATCAGGATTCGGTTCAATAAATGGAAACTGTTTTTCCAATCATCCAAATAATGGCATTTTCTTTTTTTTTTTTTTTTTTTTTTGTTTTTGCCATATTGACATCTATTTTAAAGAAATAAAAATATTTTTCTAAATATCTATTACGATAACAAATTATGAGGTTTTCAAAATGTAGAATAATTAGAATTTATAAAAATTAATTAGTCGTAAGTGATAATAATAACAAATTCATAAAAAATGGTTTTATACTTTATTGGTCAGATATTTATAAAATGTTTACCTGATTATAAAATGTTTTTGTTATTTTTCTAAAATAAAACGGAAATGTAGTAATTGTTGTTGTTTTTAATGGAAATTAGCTAATATTGGCAGTTTATGTAACCCAAGATATTAATTGTTTTAAAAGCAGCAACTAATATTCATGTTACGTCTTGTTTTAAACTTTTTTTTCTTATATAAACATGTCTGGCGTACAGCCTATTAAAAATGTAAACATAACTAGATATTAAAGTTATGTGTTCCAAAATTTCTGTAGTATAAGTTATAGTGCGTTCTTAAAAACTAGTTTACATTTAATTTTCAATGCTTACATTAATTTGTATGAAAATTTTTGAGAAAATAAAAATTACATATAACATATTTTTATCAAATATTTTACTCAAAATTTTTCAATTTTATAACCGGGGACGCAAGCCGACCGGGGACACGAGGTCCTCGCCGGGGATAATCCCCGGAAATCGGAGACGTCTGGTCACCCTATTAATAAATAATATTTAATCCACTATAATTTATTTAATCATATGCACTGGAAAGAGCGTGTCAGCCACGTCAGGATGCTTTTTTACAAAATCGTCAATGACGACTGAATACGACGGCAAGCTGTTATCAAAGACTTAAAAAAGATATTTGTGATTCATGACTCATACTACAAATATAGAAAAGATTCTTCTGATTCTTCTTAGGCATCGAACACTTAACGTCTCGCAAAATTTTACGTTCAAGTTAATTCTTCTTTCTTCTTCCTTCTTTTTTTTTTCTTTTTTGGATTTTCAAGGAATAAGAAAACTGTTTTTTAAGACAAAAAAATCATAATATTTACTAGTGCTTTAACAAAGGGATTATTTTCTATTATTGCTACCACTTTGAATTTAAAATAATGGCAATCGAATGATATATATATATATATATATATATATATATATATATATATATATATATATATATGTAATAACAGGGCTCCAACCCTGTTATCAGTGTTGTATTTAGCTTGAAATAATTGCAGTCTTAAGCCATCATACGTTCTAAACAGGTTTATTTAAATATAGCTGGTATCGATAACAGTCACGTCCCCACCCCTGCAAAGGAGGGGGAGTGGACAAGACTCCGGACAATCTCGGTACAGCTTATCAGGATCACATTATGATGAAAGGACACGCAAAACAATGCGTTCTTAGGTTTTATACCAACCTAGATTTGAAGTAAAAAGGCACATTCGTACATTCCTTGTATCCTTACGCATTAAGGAAAATCATTTCTGCTTCCTTATATGGTAGTGAAAAAGGGAACGATTCTAAAAATAACTCTTCCCTTGAAATATAAATCTATTTATATTTCAATGGTATGTTTTCAGCCTTGAATTCCCAAAATAGAATCTCTCTACGCTTATTCTTTAACAAAGACATTTTATGAAACCGAAAGAGTTTTAATTCTTTTATTAATACAAAAGTATTTACTTATTGTATTACATCCCCCACAAAAAAAATTTTTGCTGAGCAAAAAAAAATTTTGAATACTTTAAATTTAAAATTTTTAGGTTGGTACGATTGTTCCTTTTCCCTACTACAAACAACATTTTTTCAATTATGAAAAGAAAAATAAAATTTTTTACAATGAGAAGAATATGAAAAACATGATTATGCAATTTATCTATTTAGTAAATAAACAGAAAGAAAATTAAACATTTATAAAACTAATCTACTAAAATTTTCAAAAAAAATTTTCACACAAAAATATACAACTTTTTATGGAAACGAACTGGACAACAAGTGTCATTTATTCAGAATTTTAGATTCTGTGTGGTTAAATGATTATTTACTTAAATTTCTTTTTAGTTTTTGTTTTTGTAATCAGTTTCTTGGTCATTCTTTCCTTTTCCTATTTTTCCTTTTATTTTTTGTTTTTGTTACCCTTTACATATTTTTTCGTCGATATTAACCTGATAATGAACGCATCCATTACCTAGATCTATCTTCGAATCATTTGAACTTTTTGGACATTCTTTCTTTCTATTTTTTGATGTTTACTTTTACTGAAACATCCTTAACATTCATTTTTTCGATGCTTACTTTTTTGAAACATCATTCTTTTCTTTTTTCGATGTTTACTTTTTTGAAACATCTTTTTCACCATTTTTAACCTTAACATTTTGAGAATTCTGCTGTTTACTGTGCAAAGATAAGTTGTCACTTTTAGAATTAGCAGAGATGATCAGTCTCTTACCAAATAGAGTAACAACTGGCCCGACACAATGAATAAACAAACAAAAATCCCTGCAAGTCTACAACCCTACTAAAGCATATGGTAAATCAGTATCAAGTATAAAACTTAACTGATTTAAAAATTTAGCCTATCGTAATAAGGGAGTCTCACAAATTTTGTTAAGTGCTAACTGTCCGTTTGTTTGGGTTTCACATTTTTTAAAATAGGAATATTTTTTATTTTTAACCAAGTCCGAATAAGTAAAAGAATTATTACACTTTCTTTAAGTTTGTTTGAAAATTCTTCATCGTTAGTTTTAAAAGAAAGTTCTGAAAAATTTAATTTTTAATGTGGTTAGATCTTGAAAAATCATTAGAAAACAAAAGTTTAAACAATAACTTAATTTTGTTTGCCGTCACTAATTTAATTGACGTTTGAACCATATTTTTTTTTTCAAAAAAAAAAAAACATTTTAAAATGCACGATAAATACAGTACTATATCATAATTTTATATTAAAAAAAATATTTAAACACAAGAAATGCAATCTAATCATTAATAACATACTATTAAATTATTCATAATAAAATATTTAGATCAGTACTCATATCTAATACTACTAAAATTTTTAATCACAACATTGAGAAAGAAAAAAAATGAGAGAAAAAAAAATATATCTACAGTAAATCCTTTCCATTAGCCACTATTTTCCTTTTGACCTTCATTTATTTCTCTTTGACAAGAGACACAAAACATATCATTTTTTTTTTTCCTTCTTCTTTCGCGCACTTAAATCGTAGCAAATCATGAATATCCATGATTAAGATTCGCGCACATTCACTTTTTATTTCACTGAGTAGTAAGTATTGTAGGATCACTCGGTGTCGAATCACTACCATGTTTGATGTTTCTTCCAACTTTGTGGCACTATGGAATTGTAGGGTCATCGGATGGGATACTTTCACTGGTTTCAGGGGGACACTCTCCAGCATTCCAGGCGCGACGAGGTACCAGTAGTACGGGTGGAAAATCGCCATCCTTCCTTCCTTCAACGTTTTTTTCACTGCCGATTTTTTTCTCCTCCGGGGGTTGATGGAAAATTTCAACGTAGCAGTCACAGCCGGTCAAAGATTTCCTCAGCAAGCAACTATGCTGTCGGCTTGTAATAACAGGGGTCCAACCCTGTTATTAGTGTTGTATTTTAGCTTGAAATAATTGCAGTCTTAAGCCATCATACGTTCTAAACAGGTTTATTTAAATATAGCTGGTATCGATAACAGTCACGTCCCCACCCCTGCAAAGGAGGGGGAGTGGACAAGACTCCGGACAATCCCGGTACAGCTTATCAGGATCACATTATGATGAAAGGACACGCAAAACAATGCGTTCTTAGGTTTTATACCAACCTAGATTTGAAGTAAAAAGGCACATTCGTACATTCCTTGTATCCTTACGCATTAAGGAAAATCATTTCTGCTTCCTTATATGGTAGTGAAAAAGGGAACGATTCTAAAAATAACTCTTCCCTTGAAATATAAATCTATTTATATTTCAATGGTATGTTTTCAGCCTTGAATTCCCAAAATAGAATCTCTCTACGCTTATTCTTTAACAAAGACATTTTATGAAACCGAAAGAGTTTTAATTCTTTTATTAATACAAAAGTATTTACTTATTGTATTACAGTATTTACTTATTGTATATATATATATATATATATATATATATATATATATACATGCAGACCTGCCAACTTTCTACCCTCTTTGTAAAAATGTATTCTAGTGGTAGCTAAATTAATGTTTAAATGTATTATTTTTTAAACTTATTTTTAATCTTATATTAAACTTATTTTCCACACCGCTACATATTATTGATTTAAAAGTTCATATTGAAAGCCACTTTGATTTCCCTTATTTTTTTTTTTAAATCTTATTTTCTCATTTATATTCCATTACGATTACTTGTAACTTGTATTGCGTATTTCATTTATCCCAGACCTTGTTCTTATAATGTAACGTATAACTATTGAGATTTAAACCCCGCTATACCCCCACACCACCCTTTCCATTCTTTAAATTTTTCGTATCTCAGATGCCGAAGAAAATATCCCCATGGGATAGCTTCTCCGAAAAACAATGTAGCAGTCAGACAGTCAGCTCTTTCGTGGGGAGGTTTTTTAAATTTGGGTAAAATTATCAAAAATTAGCCAAACTACCCCATTCATCATGAAAATTATATATAGTGAATAAAACATTGTGAATTATGTAACAATGTGGTAACATTATAATAAAGTAACCATGATTAGAAGTATGTACAAACTTGATCGGAGATTTACATTAACCGGTTAAAGCCCAGCGTCATATATTTAGGACAGTTCCTTTTTTCAAAAACATTCATTGTGGTAGGAAACTTTTTTCAGCATTTTCATTTATCTGGGTGAATTAAGAGATTCTCAGATACCACAATGATTTAGTTATTTCTGATTAGATCTAGAATTATAAGGAGCAAGTACCTTTTGATCTATCAAAGACTTTTTGAATGTCCTAACAGTGGAAAAAACGATTAATTTCGAAAATATATGATACCACTTTTTCCATAAAACCACTTTTTTATCATTTCAATATATAACTTCGGGACAAAACGGGTTAATTGCCATTGAAAAATGAATACAGCCATGATTAGATGGATATACATGTAATCTCATACTCATTACTCATATGTGTTGGTTATCTTAGCATCAGCCCCGCTAGGGGCTCCAACTAATTCATCTGAGTGGAAATAAATAATAATCGCCGAAGCGCAACTGAAAGGTGAAACACATGTAATCAATGTTAATTCAAAGTATAACTAGTTTTATTTTTTAACAAAGTAATGGTGAATTAAATAAATCAAACAATTATAACTCCGTTCACAAATAAACTGCTAAAGAAATACTTTAATTACCAGTTTTATCTTTTTATCCTGATTGATACGGTTTTATGCGGTTATGATAGTAATGTTGAAGAAGAGAAAAAAACCGATAACTTCCAACACTCATTTTGATCGATGCAAATTTTGCATGATTAATAAGGATTTCGGAAAGGATTTTTCAAATAGTGCCAAATGTTTTGCCATGTAAAATCTGTCGAAACATTTGCTTCTAAAAATATTATTTAAATCTGTCTTTATATCTGTCTTTCTTGAAAAAAAATCATTTTATAACGAAATATTGCAATTTTATTCTTCGGTTACTACCGGAACGCCCTTCTTACCCCTTTATTATTGTTCTTATTTGATAGTTACTATAAAAACCAATCGAGTATAAAAGTACGATTTCTGATAAAATTTACGATAACGTACAATAAAAAAATATTTTATATTTCTCGTTATTTAATGTGCCGAAGAATTTTTTTCGATATTAAACTGTTTAATAAATTTCATTTTTAATGCTAGCCTTATTTTACTTTCATATTATTACGAAAACTTTTTCAATAAAATTTTATTTTCTGCAGTATTATTAAGTTTAAACAAAAAACAGTACTTTGTTTTTCAAATAAGTGCTTTTCCATTTCACATTATATCTGAAATTTTTGAGAATCTTTAGTGATTGTTCATACATAAATTTGGTGTTAGAACATATAAAAACATTCAATTGCTTATAATTATCTGGACATTTAATTTTGAAAAACGTATGACTAAACACATACAAGCCTTTTCAATGCTTATTGTTTCATAAAATAATATCAATTTTCAAGCTTTCTAGTTATATTTAAAATCTTTTTCCTTGACTATAAATAAAATAAAATTATTTCCATGCTTAAAGGAAGAACCGCAAATAAATCTTGAATTATTTATACCTATTCTACACAATAAATAATTTATATATTCGAGATTATAAATCCATCAATAACTTATTATAATTGGAATGCTATCGTTATCAGTTTATCTGGAGTGTTATGCTAAACAAGTCCTGTCACATATCATTATCCTTTATAAAGATTAATATAATGCGCACCCTATAATCTTGCCTATTGACTGCTGGGTTTCGCATTATTGTCATGGTAATATTAAAGTTCTATGTAAATGGAAGACGATATAAAATTAGAAGTACAAAATTCTAGAAATTGTTTATGTTTTCTGTAATAAATGTAAATTTTATTTGTTTATAAGATTGTCAAATCACATACTATAATAATGCTTATTGACTCATATAGTCAAAGACATATATATCGTTATTGTTATGAATAAAGGCAAGATGATAAAAATTAACTTGATAAAAATATTTAAAAAAATTTTTGTTTTCGATAAATATATACAACTGCTATTTTCTATTTTTTAATAATATAATTAGGCGGCCGTACACCTACTCGCTGCGCTCACCAATACCTGAAATAGGTTTCGCAGTTCCTTTTGGATCGCTTCTCACTCTGAACTCACTTTACTTGCTAATTGGATGCTTACATTTCAAATCATTCATATGTAAAGCTAAAACATTCTCTTACATTAGTAAACTGAAAACAAAAAATGCTGTGTGCGATTGCTAGTTTTAATTTATTTTAATACAATTTTGAATTTTATTAGTCAGCAACTTTTTGTATTTATAGTCGCCCGTTGCAACCATGCGATAACTACTACTTTAATTTAAAAAATATTTACGCAAAACGATTGTAGCACTGATTACATATACATACCTGCCAACTTTTAATACCTTCCATTATCATTTTTCCCAGTGGTATTAAAAGAAATTAAAACTTCAATTTTAAGCAAACAAATACGTTGTATTTGAAAAAACTTAAGTTGACAACCATGATAGTAACGCATACCCTCCAACTGCTACGGAATTTCCGTAGTTTCAGAAATCTTCTTTTCAGACGGTAGCAAAATTAATGTCTTAATATTTAAAAAAAATTAATTTTAGCGTAACTTGTCCACTATTACTTATAAAAGTGCAGGCCATATGGCTAGATTCTTAAGTTCTGATAAAAATTTCTACCTTGGCTCGCTACCACTAGAAAGAATTATTTTCAAAATCCTCATAAGTTGGAGGATCCTAGTCCTAGTGTTTTGATTCATCTGGAATTTTAGAACAGTTTTGGTATAAGTTGGAAGGTATGGTAACGCATATTAATATATGTGCTTAATTTTTGTAAGAATAGTGGTGATCAAAATCATTTAAAAATTAAGTTTGTAAAAGAAAAAAATAGAATATATATACTACCACTTTAAATATGAAAATAAAATCTTCCGGAAGAGTTGGCAGGTATGCATATAGGATCAGATGAATTGGTTAATGCCGCTTTGCGGCAGCGCACCGAGGTTTATATGATTTCTACCATTACATATAGGATGAATTATTCATATTTGAGGGAATCACGAATGGATAATTTGTTTGAAAAACAGGGCGGAAATGAAGTAATTTTTTTACCACTTTTTTTAACTTTTGTATGGATTACAAATATTTTAGAAACTTGTTATAACTTAACCCCACTTGATGTGGGTTAAAGTAATAATTCCTTACTTAAATAAATTAATAAATAAAATGGTAGTACAGGGATGACATTCTTAAGATTAATTTTGCGTAAACAGGGTAGTACGGTATACTACGATTTATTTGGAACATAAGTATTTATAATTGTGTCTTCCGTTAATGAACAGCGCTTTCCCTCTTCTTATCGAATGGTATACTACCCAAGAAATATTGTAAATAGTGTGAATATTTTACACAGCTTTTTTTCCATTTTATTACCATTCATATATATATGTTAAACTAGTGTAAATATTTATTTCGATCTGACAGCAACTCACCAGAAGCAGCGGGTAGGTGGGTTCACCAGCCGTGTACATATGATTGCCATTGCTTTCTTCTATATTAATTTTATCTTTTCTAAAAGTGCATTTTCCCGTCCATTCAGTAATATGCCTATCCATGCCATTATCTTATCTCTTAAAGTCATATCAGATCCGTTTCGGTAAGAGCCCACCACCAGGGCTGATGCTGAGTTATCAGAACAATTCTTAGACTATGAACAGTGCTTTTTCAAAATTAAATTTGTTAATTACATAAACAATATTAACTTCGCATAAACAGATATGTAAGACAACTTGTTTTCTGCAGGTGTTTTCGTAAGCTGACAACTTTTTGTGTGTCACTAATGGATAAAATGTGTTAAAGAACAGAAATTGTCATGATTTTTTATAAATTTTATGGTACTTAGGATATCCCTTTACTGTACTATCCGCAAAAATACTTTATAAGGTGTTAGATAAATAAAAATTAAACCGCTTTGTCCTTTTGGTAATTTTGTCATCATTTTAGCACTTTGCTTACGGCTGGTACAACTGATGGTTCCGAATAGCAAATGCTATCAGAAACCGTGGGCAAAAGGTTAAAGGTTAATCATTTGCATGTAGTGATGTTGAAAATAAATTTAAATCAAATTTACGAAGCAAAGAATCATACATTAAAACATGAATTTAGCTACTGCTAGATAAATTCAGAGATGACAACTTGCTCCGCTTCGCGAAATAATATTTTCCAACGGTAACGAAATTTAAGTTATTTTTAGTTTAGTATTTATAACTTTAATTAATTTTTTCCACCATTAATATTAAAAATGATAAGAATCATATAACATGCAAACTAAAAGCGTCAATTATTTGGTTACAGTTTTTTAACGTAGGCGTAACTATGCTTATTTTACAAGTTATACTATTTAATTCGCTACCTCTTTATTAAAACTTTTCCAGAGAGCGGAGCAGTTAGCATCCCTGCAAATTTTTCTGGAAAAGCTTGATGAGAGTCGGTGGCGCATAATGCTAATCATAATGCTATATCAATAATGCTAAAACTGACCTTTTTCGATGTATCTTTTCTAAGAAACTACTTATGATATCGCTTTAAAATTTTTGGGAAACACTTGAGATTATACCAGTTGCATACCTGCCAACTTTTAATCCTTTCCATTATCATTTTTCCCAGTGGTATTAAAATGGAATTAAAATTTCAATTTTAAGCAAACAAATACGTTGCATTTGAAAAAACTTAAGTTGACAAGAATGATAGTAACGCATAATAATATATGTGCTTCATTTTTGTAAGAATAGTAGTGATCAAAATCATTTAAAAATTAAGTTTATAAAAGAAAAAATAGTATATATTTACTACCACTTTAAATATGAAAATAAAATCTTCCGGAAAATCCAGAAGTGTTGGCAGGTATGCAGTTGCATGCTGTGATAGTGTTTTTGCGTCAACAAATAAACTTTTTGAGTTATAAAAGAAGTTTTGATGAAAATTTTGAAAAAATTAAGAAGTTCTTAATTCAATTTTTAAAAAAAAATTCTGCCAAATATATATATTAACTGTTATCACAGTGTAAGCATGTATGTGTAAATATTCTATGAAACAAAAAAAACTGAAGCAATATCTTATTTAGATGCTGAGAAAAAGGTCAATTTTAGCATTTTTTAAAAACAAATTTATTTTATAACAGTCGTAGAACAGTCGACCCAATTTTTTTTGGGTTTACGACTACTTATGTTCAACTTCGCAGCCTTGTAATTTTGAACACAATCCAGAAGACAAGGGAACTCCTAGTCAAGTATTGGGAGAAATTTTGCCTTCCTGGAGGACTTTTTGATGGATCTAACCCTCACATGCGTTACATAGTTTTATTTATGTACACTAAGATTCAACTTGATCCGGACAGCGAATAAATATTTCCAAGTGTTAGTTTATCAACTGTGATTCTTGGTTTAATAAATTCAATTTAGTAGATTTTTATCCTCCACTGCCTCTAAACAATTCGTAGGATTATATAATTCACCACTTTTTTCAAATATGTCATGCTAAACCCTTTAGAAAACCAGCAAAATCTGTCTAATATTTGCAAACTTAGTTTGTAGTTATTTACCGTTGTGGCCAGACGGGCAAGCCATGTAAAATTAGCGTGGCATTCAACGTGTTAATGTATATTTTTTTCTGATTAGAACTTTTTTTTAAAAAAATTTCCCAAAAATCATGTATTCTCGTTGTACCAGCAATAAAATTAAGTTTTAACGCAACAAAATAATTAAACTTAATTTCTTTTAACAAACGGTATAAACTTTTATTGAAAAATGTAGAACTATTCACTTGACTGAAATATAATGAAATCTTTTTCTTATGATAAACAAGTGCAGTTTTTTTTAAAAATTTTGTTTGCTTTTTTTTTCTTTTTTCCCCTCCAAATTCTATTGTTTTCGCTTAAGCAATTTCAAGTATAAAATTACTAAGATGATATGGTTATCATTCAAGTGCCTTTAAAATAATTAGTTTTGGATCTGCGGGGATTTTTGCTTCGTATATTTATTCAAATTTGACAAATATATTCACAAGTGTTTAAAATGCTTTTACAGTAGAAAATGTTATATTTTTTAATCTTTTTTTTTGCCATTCCAGATACATTTTTTTTCATCTTAGAAAAATAATTGCTATTTTGTATTCTTGGGGAATAATCAGTTTCTAATAATTTAAACAGACGTTTCGGAAATTTTAATTATCCAATGTAATGAGCTTCAAATATTTGCATACTTTCTTTTTTTTTTAAACTGTGTTTGTTGTTTATTTTGTGCTAGATTATTCTTTGTTTTTTTGCCTACTTACAAAAACTAGAATTTTGTTTTTAGTACATTTTTGAAAATTTTAAATTACTCATGGAGTTACTCAGAGTACATTTTTTAGGTTTAGTCGATTGATCGTAAGTTTAATTAAAAAAAAACATTAATCTAACCTTCCAACACAACCGTATTCGTGAATTTTATTGTCAATTATTTATTTAAGCATAGGACACAAACATACTGTAAAAGTTCCTCTTGATTCGCTATATCAATTTTCTTAGATGTAATTTGCTAAATTAATTATTTGAAATTTTTTTGTCGTACCACAATTAAAACGGAGGTTTTTAGTTCTAAAATTTATGATCAATATTTTTATTTTTTATTTACTTTAACATAATATAAAATGATATTGAGTTTCTTTTCAACCACACTAATTTTGCACTTTTACATTGACATTTTTTAAAATTGAATTACTTTTTTTCAAACTAACTAATTACTTTCACTATTTCAATTATTTTATAAGAAATAAAAAATAAATAAAATAAACTGTTTTTGATATTTTTTCCCTTCTACTTTATTTCATATTTGCATAATGATGCATGCAACTATATTTCAGTGTTTTTAAACAAATAATAATAATGAAAAAACTTATCAAGCTATAAAAATAAATTTAAAAAAGTAATTTTGCGTACAGCCATCACTTCCAACATCAGAAAGTCTATTCACGGTTTTTTATAAGTAGTCTGAGCAGACTATTTAAAAATAATTATAAATATTCATAAGTGGTAGTTATCTTAGCATCAGCCCAGCGAGGGGCTCTGACTAATTCATCTGAGTGGGAATGTATAATAAACCGCCGAAGTGCAATTGTATGGTGAAAGTTGGGGTCCAGTAATATTTATTGAGAGAAAATTAAAATAAAGTAGCGAGATTAAACAAACAAATTTTAGAGAGAGAAGAGGTTTTTGTGGCAGACTGCTCCCCCCCCCCCCAAGGTATTACGCCCGAGCTTTGCAGGTACACAGTAGCCACATAGCCTCAGAGAAATAGGAAAAATACATGATAATAAATTCGCATGATAATAAATGCGCAAGTATTTACAACTATTTACAAAATTCACGGGACAATACCCCATCTAACAGGAAAAAAAGCGGGCTACATTTCATATTGTCTTTGATGAGCATAGATCAAAGTTTTTAAAGTAGTTGCACGTATCACAAAAGAGTGCATCTCTGAAGAAATTTGCACATAGTTCAAGTATGTTGAACACATAGCTGAACTATCTGCAATTTTCTTCTCTATTTTGTTGATTTTTAAATCTTTTCTTAGATCTTTCATTGTCATGGATCTGGGGGCTCCTAATTATGAGTACTTGAGAGAAATTTATCATATATATGAATGAGAATTGAATTTGTAGTGGTTGAGTAGTAAATAAGACAAACCAATTATATTCATAAATTTAAAAACAATTTAGATATATATTTGCTACCACTTTCTTAGTTTTACTATATTTTGTAATAAATGGCTCTTTCGTAAACTAGTTAGCCTTCATAGTGGTCAGATCGGAGTACTTATAAGAAACCGTGGGGAGGCTTTCAATTTTAGGAGGCGTTGGTACAGCCCAGATATTATAAATGAAAATTTCCAAAACTGTTATGTTGGTTTAGAAATTTGGGCAAATATCCACAACGAAAGAAGTAGTTAACTAAAATGTTGCTTTGATTTAAAAGAACGCGTCAATTAGGAAGTAATTAAAGGAAATCCATAAACTTTATAATGCTTTGAAACAAAACTAGTTATGAAAATTTCTAATAAATTTATTCACTTCCTTCTCGTACAATTTTTTATTTTTGACATTATCGCTTGAGCTATGGTTAGTAGTCGTTCAATATAGCTGGTTTTGAATTTGTCATGATTTCATTCGTAACTTTGTCACCTTGAATTAATTTACAAGGAATGTCTTTATATTGAAGAAAAATTTGAAAAATAACTAACATTGATAATTAAGTAAAATATTAAGCATTTAATAAACAAACCATACTTGAGAATAAGTCATTGTCTTGATTGCTAGTTGACGTCAAAAAAATTTAAGTTCTGAGATTTATAAATATTTTTCTTAGAGATTCTAATTTAGAGAAATGTCTTTACAGCCTTAATCGAAATGATTTGTATAATAAATTATTTTTCATAACAAACTACATTTGCTTTCAACAATTGTATGTGTAAAAAATAAGCTTTTAGGAGAAAAATCTAGAAACATATGCAAAAATAACTGTACTGTTCTGGAATTTGAAGAGAATTGTAGACCTGATCAAAACGAGCATATAATTGAGAGCTCATCAAACATTAACAAAGGAATGAAAGTAATATTTAAAAAGTGTTAGAGTTTATTTATAGCATTTCAAACATATCATTAATTTATACATTCAAAAAACTGAAAAGTTAGAAAGTGTAAGTGTTTATTCGTCGCGTTTCAAACATACCTTTATGTAATGCATTAAAAAAAGAATAAATGTTAGAGTTTATTTATCGCATTTCAAAATTTCTATTTATACATTCAAAAAATTGCAAATACTCTGATAGACATTTGAAAGTAATGTAATGAATGCTCAATTGTATTGTCAAAGCCGTAATGAATGATCAATTGTATTGTCAAAGTCGTAATGAATGATCAATTGTATTGTCAAAGTCGTAATGAATGATCAATTGTATTGTCAAAGTCGTAATGAATGATCAATTGTATTGTCAAAGTCGTAATGAATTATTGTGAATTTACGTGCTTGAAATTATTCTGATGCTTTCAAAAAAAAAAAAAAAAAAGAAAAAAAAAAAAGAGAAAGTCTATCTAATTTAGATCACATGAAGTATAATCTTACATAATCTCCAATAAAATGTTTTTGTTTTTAATATACGTTTTACTTTATTTTGTTTCAGATAACCATTTATATTAACTTCAAACTTAACGTTTTTTCTTTAACATATGACTTTTCTTTAGCATTTGACTTGCATACGTATTTACAAACTAACAAGATATATCTTAATCTATCAAATTTAAGCTATGTAATGTAATTCAATTTAAAAAAAAATCGTATTTTATATAAATCTTTAATCAATCTAAACGTTCAATGAATAAATGAAATAAAATCATGGATTTCATTTTATTTTATAATCTTTATTTTTAATTATTCGACATTTGACTTGCATACGTATTTACAAACTAACAAGATATATCTTAATCTATCAAAATTAAGCCATGTAATGTAATTCAATTTAAAAAAAATATCGTATTTTATATAAATCTTTAATCAATCTAAACGTTCTATAAATAAATGAAATAAAATCATCGATTTCATTTTATTTTATAATGTTTATTTTCAATTATTCGTTAAGAACTCATTTGATTATGAACAAACATGCAATCTGTGTTAATATTTATTGAGTATTAAATTTTTAAGACATGTGGAATAAATCTAAATTAATGTTATTAAAATGTCCTTTTACTGCTACGGTTTTAATTGCATATCTAATTTAGATAATTTTAGAGTTAGAGCCTTTTATCTCCAAATGTCCAAAAAATTCCTTCAACTGCTATCCACTGTGAAAACAAACAGTTTAAAACACATCATAGAAGATAGCACTCTAGAATGATTAATGAATCAACAGTAAATATTTATTCTTACACAAGCGCGATAATTTTTTTTTAATGTGACTTCTAATTTCAAATATACGAAGATTATATTAGGCATAGTAATATTAAATTGTTAAATTCTTTATGAAACCTCTGTAAGTTCAACAACATGCATTTGTGATTCAGACAATATTTAGGGAAACAGTCATGTGCATCTGTTTAACCATGGGAGGTAAAAGATAATTATTCTAGATCAATCTTAGGATGACCTTCAAGAAGCCTCAACAAAGATAACCTTAGATTTACGTGACGGTACACGTGTCCTTAACAAGGACACTCACCAATGGTCAAGAACTAGTACTATATATAAGGGGTAAGGAAGCAAATTTTTATTATTCTCAAGATCGAACATAACCTGCCTTATCTTCGGCTCAAAGTAAGCCTGGTTTTTTTTATTTTTTTTTATTTAGATTGGTTGTAAGAAATGGGTTTGTCTAGCTAGATAAATGAAATTAGTTAAATTATATTAATATGAGATGACTGCTAATTAGTAGATTTTTCTGTAAATTAAAAATTATTATTCGAGAAAATGTTATTAACTTTATTGTGCTTTCAATTATTTTTAGAGTTTTGGTTTAAAAAAAATATAAACTCATTACTGAAAAATATTATGTATTAAGTAGTATTTTCTTTATTATATTGTTTTGAACAGTTTTATTAAATGGCTTTTCTATGCATTTTAATTAAAAAGAAAGACGAGAATAATCAGATTATTCAAATCTCAGACAAGTTAGTATCAACCAGAATGTATATTAAGAATCTTTTGAGTGATTTAATTATATTTACTCTCGTTTTAGTGTTTGTAAATATTATAGAGAATAATAAATAATTGATAAGTTTTTATTAAGAATAATAGCTATAAGTAAGATCTTATAATTAGAGCAAAAATATGTATTAAGTAGTATTATTATGTAATATTAAATATGTATGTAAGTAGTGAACAATTTGTCATATAGAAATTTTTTTTCTTCTTCAAACTAAACAAGTATTTTTTATAAAAAGAATAAAAGCAAGAGGAATATGAAAAAATGAAGCTATTTTTATCATTTTGACTTGTCAAACCTAATGGATTATTTAAGAAAATTTATAGTAAACAAGAACTATTAGGCTACTTATAGAACAATCACTGATAGTTTATACTGAAAGATGTATAATAATTTAAAGAAACCTATTGCGCAAAGGAGCGAGTGTTACCTTTATTTATAAAAAAAATAATCATAATTCATTTTTCGTCTTCGAAACTTACGAAATTGTATTATCTTTTACCATACAATTGCACAAGCCTTATTTAATAAATTTTAACGTCCTCTAATTTATAGATCAAAAACAATTACAACATTTAAATATAATATAAGCTAAAGAAAAAAATACATATTTGTAATTGAAACCATTTAAATTATTTTTTAATCAAAAGTTTCTGTAATCAAAACTTTTGCTATAAAATATTTTTTAAATCTTCAATATAATTCTGACATCTGAAAATCATTAACATCAGAAAATTCAATAAAATTTAATAAAATAAAATAAGAAAAAAAAACAAGGGATTTGTTTTGACTATTTAAATTATTTTTTTAATAAATTTTCTAATATTTATTAGACTCTCACCGACTGAAGTACAGAAAAACTTTTATTTTATTCTTAATAATCGTTAACACCTAGTCAATTAATCATGATTCAACATTTATACTTACATTTGTGATTAATTGTTAAATATCTTATTAAAAATAGGTATTTATAAAGATCTTTCTTTGCAACAATGTTGAATTAAAGAAACTGCTACAAATATAAAATTTGTTTTTAATAATCATTACATTTTGTTCACATGATATAGTTTTTCAGTATTAGCAGTTTTATTTATATTTAATATTTCGAAATAGAATTTTGATTAAGTTAATAAAAACCTTACTGTAAATGTGAATTTAAAAACATTTTTAAAAATAATAGTGCAGCAGCTATTAAATATTTTCTTCTACAAATATTAGTTTTCTTCGAGCCTTTTTTATTTTGTATAGCTTTACATAGGATATATTGTTTTGTAACTTTCTGTTAAATCTTGTTAGATCATTTTAATTTTCCTTCAATGCCAATTCAATATTTGTGTATTTTAACTTATATTTAGTTCCTCAATAGCTTACAGCAAATTTTGAGCTTATAAAAGTCTTTAATAATAACAGTGTTATATTAGTAGAATATTTCCTGCTACAAATATTAGGTAGCAGCAACACTTAGTTATTTGTAACTTTTTTTTATTGACTGCATTGTTTCGTGGAATTTTGTTAGAATTTCATTGATTTATAGATACATATGTCAGGTAATAATTTTGTAGTCTTTAAGATTTTTAATAATATCGGTATTGCATTGATAGAGTGGTTTCTGCTTCAGACTTAACAAGGTGCAAGAATTTATAATTTCTATAGCTTTGTATTGAAAGTAATTAAGTATTTGTTGCATTTAAGGAGCAAACATTTTACTTTTAAAAATTTCCTTCTAGGACTAGATACATATATGTTTTAATGTATGATTCTTTGTTTTGTTATTTTCATTTGGAGTGATTTCTCATAGCACTATAAGTAAATGATTCAAAGCTTCTTATGAAACGCCTTCCAGCTCTCTCGTTTTGAAACTTTTGAAATGTTGGTAAAATTAACAAAACAGAACAAAAACAAAACTGTGCAATTTAGTTTTCAAATTTCAACAACCATACAAAATAACTTGGTAAAAACGTAGCAGTTAGCAGCCCTGCATTTACTTTGATCCGACATTGTCTCCTGAACTTGGATTACTTTGTCAAAGCTAAGTTTGGATAAGCAACAACGTCATGTGTGAATCATTTAAATCCCTGTTCTGTTATAAAGTTTAATGAAACACACGATTATAGAGATTTTGCTACACAGAGGCAGATCACGAAATTCAAATTTTCCTTTAGTAACCAGTAGCTGGTAAACTCTAATAACTTAGTAGCCACTTTTTCCTAAAACGCAATGAGTCAATGACCGATTTTTCATTTAAAAACCACTTTTTGAAAAAAAAAAAATTTTTTTTTTGCTTGGATTAAGTAAATTTTTTTGTTCTAAGAAAAATTCAGATTCGAAATAATCTACGGCTATGAAAATTCAATTCAACTATAGAAAAAATATAAATATGTTACAAAATTTAGTTAAATTTACTGAATTTTTTTGAACTTTTGTAAAAAATAATTGGAAAGGCAAAAATACATTTAATGTATACATCACAACTTAAATATATGAATTGTTCAATAACAATATTAATCTTTCTATCACAATCGTCCCATCACATCTACGATATGGATCTTTCCATCACAAATTGATGGATTCTGAAGAATCAATATTTTGAATAGAAAGTTTTGAATTCATTGGGCATTTTACGGTAAGCAAGTTATTTTACGGTAAGCAAAACTGCTTAGCAAAAATTTGAATTTGAATTGGTAGTTTTATTTAAATTAACAGAAAAAAAGAACTCTTCAGTGATAAACAGCTTTTAGCTATCAAATATACGGAAAAAGTCAGAAAAAATAACCGGAAATTATTTTCAGCTCGTGAGTGTCGATAGAAATAAAATCTGTATTTATCTTCACACAGTTTTTTTCGGTAAAAAATATGTTTTTGTTTTCTGTAGTTACAGTTTCTTTTGTGTGTGTGTGTGTGTGTGTAGCTGTTAATAATTCTTTAGTAGTGAAAGACATTAAATCTAAGTCAAGTAAATCCAGTTTTTTACTTCTGTTTAAAATAATTAATTTCAACTCATGATGACTACATAACGTCTCCGAGAGTTCAACTCACTTACATTTTCTGTTGAATCTTGCACTTTTACCTATTACTTTTTAAAACTTAATTGGAGAGTAATGACAAACTTCCTCTAATTTATGAAGAAATTGGAGCAAATGCAATGACGAATTAATTCGTCATCGGCCTCTAACGCTGGGGTATGAAAAGACGAGATAACTCGTCACTGGTCAACGATGTGTCAACATAAAATCTTTTGAAGAATACGCAGTAAATGTTATTCATAAGAGGGATGCATTACAGTACAGAGTAAAAAACGGCAGCTATGTATATTATTTTATTCGAAATTAATAATTATAATTTTATTCGAAATATTCTTTTCAAATTAATCGGAAGTCTTACTCGACATCTAATCACTATTTTGCATTTTATATAAGCTCTAAATAACATTTCTTTCTTTTTTTTACAGAAAAACATGATGCGTCTACTTACAGCAGCAATTGTTTTGTTGGCATACACAGCTTCAATCAGCGGTCACACATGCCACGATAATGGTGAAACTTATTATCATGCTGATGTTAGCACAGGATGCCAGGTAGTAAAAATTTCTTTATAAAAAAAATTGACTAGATGTTTGGTCATTATTCAGAGCTACTTAAATCCAAATGCTTGAAGTTCATGATTTTAGTAGAGTTTGTTTCTAATAAGAAAGCAATTTATTTATCATTTTATTATATTTCCTATTATACCAAAAAATGAGTACCTTTTTAAGACTGGTTTCTTTTTCCTAAATTAAATCTTTATTCAGAAAAATAAGCTTTATTAATCACAGTATTGACCTTGAAACAGATTTTAACTTTTAAAATTCAGACTATTTTTTGAAGGCTTAAAACGATGATTTTCAGTTGTAACGGGTTTTGATCCGGAAAACAGAAATATCAGACAAATCTTTATTTTCATTTGAACCATTTTTGTAATTTTGAATCTATATTTATAATTTCTCACTTTAACTTAATTGAGCGTTGGCTTATAAGTCAAAGAACTTAATATTAATTTAGTATTTTTTGGGGGATTTTAAGGTGTTACCAATTTAACGTTCCATACCTGAAATATCGTACCTGAATACATTTGTAAGCAAACGGTGAATTCTGCGTAAAACAAACACACGATTAAAATTTTCTACAAAGATGATTGCTTAGCTGCATTTCGAAATATATTACAATTTGGTAAAGTTATCTCCTTTTTTAAATAATATGTATTAATTTTACTTATTTATTATTTGCTTAATTTTTATATTCTTAATGACTTAGCAACCATTAAGATAAAATAGTTTGTAATTTAGAGCTCTTAGAAGTCTCTTTTTGGTAAGGAAAAAAATTAAAATTAATCAATTTTAAATTGTTTTAACTTCGCTTTCTTTTAACAACATCACGGTAAGATCAAAGGGTGTAAATTTATTCTTTGAAAATTAGATGCCGTGGTGCCATTTAAATGTACTTCAATTCAGCCATTAATAGCAGCAAGAGTGATAAAGTATTTCGACAACTGATGGCTTTGTACGTTAATTAGACTATTAAGAAGTTACTTTAATTTGTAATATAACTTATATTAAATAACTAAATAAATTGGGTGCCACATACAATTGTTCCCAAGCCTTGCAGTGTTTAGGGCAAATGAAAAAAAAAATACTTATGTAAAATTAAGAATTAATGTGTTATAAACATAAAAATGCAATTTGCATAACGTTAAATATGATAGAAATATTACAAAAATCCATAATATTACGTCATTTTCAAAGCTACTACTCTGTGTCACGCAGGTCGTTAATTTAAAATACAGCGGCCTATAACGATTCGCTTACTATGTAGGAGATTTCCTTCTTGGCTGTAGTTGGTAGCAATTATAACGCGAGCTTTCATTTATTTTAAAATTTTGTTAACAGAGCTAAAAAAAAGTCATTAATAAAGATTTTTTACTATTATTTAAGAAAATGCCTAACAGGAGATAGGGTCGTTAACACATTGCTGACCGGTCACGAGTTAACTCGCGTTTTCGTGGCCAAACGTTGGTGACCGGTCGCGAGTTAACTCGTGTTTTCGTTAGCAGTGATCTCGTGGTGACTATTTAGAAAAGTGGGCGTAATATTCCTTATTTCTCAAGTTTTACTATTTAATTCTATACCAATTTATTATAACTTTACGAAACTCCATATATTTGCAAAACTTGTGTACCATTACAGATAGGGGGAATGTTAACTTTTTATCATACGGCATTAAAAATGTTTACAGTTTATTTATATTGTTTTACTTCCACATCCGCTTTCAGAACAATAGCCGGACACATGGGGTAATTTTCAGAAAAGTTGCCGGTCAGCAATGTGTTAAATGCCGTTGGATTGGAAAATTGCGGAAAATCATATTTTTTTTCTGAGTATGTCATGTCAGCATATCAACCAAATAAATTAAATTTTTTCGTTGATTGCAATAAACACTAAATTTCTAGTTATTGCAAAATACGAGTTCAGATTTTTACCATTCAAATGCATAAATGCGCTATACTTTAAAATTTGAGTACAGATCTATGAAAGATTATGCTAAAGATAAATCTCTTGAAAAATATCTGTTTGAAAAACATTTAAATGATTAATTTGCTGAATCTTAATTCTGAAGTGTCAATCTAAAATGAATGCGAGTTACGATACTTGGTACAGATGATACACATTCAGATAAATCTGTCCATCATTAAACCATAAAATCAGTACATTGAACTAAAATTAATTGGTTATAAATTGGTTGCAACCTTAATTGGTTGTAACCTTAAAAAAGTGGTGAATTAAATCATATTTCCATTACAGGTAAACCATAGCATTGTGTAATGTTAAAGAGTTCGGGATATGCAATTAAATACTACAGTGTGCAAAAAAATAAATAAATAAATAAACGGGCCAATTAAAAAGCTGATGTCAATTAATATCAATTAAAAAATAAATGCGAGAGTTATACTTGCTACATATGATATATTTTCAGAAGCATTTGCTCAACGTTGAACCATAAAACCACTACAACTTAAACTTAAATATGGTGAAAATAGGTTGTAACCTTAAAAAGATGTTAAAGGGAACAATATTTCCATTTCAGGAAAACCATAGTATTGTGTAAAGTTAACAATTTCAGGAAATGCTGTAAAACGATACAATATGCAAAAAAATAAACTCACCACCCTGAATAGCTTTTGATCTAATGATTTGATCTTCACTCTCTAGGACTCAATCTTAATGATTCAAAAATATGACCTCAGATATGCTAATTAAGTAGAGCAGATGATATTTTACGTCACAAAATCAGACACAAAAGCGTACTTTCTTTAAATAAAATTTTTTTTTTTTTGTGTGCTGGATTCGGATTTCGGTTCTTCAATATCTATATAGTCGTAATCTGGTAAACTGTAATCTGGTAGCCGTAATCTGGGGAAGCCGTAATCTGGTAAACATGGTTCAAGTAATTTTGTAAGGAGAGCGAGCGGTCCAAAGTTAGGATCCCTTAATGTTAATTTAATTTATTGCTTGATTTGCCATATCTCGAGAACTTTTATTTTTACACACAAATTTTTACACACAATTATAAAGTTTGTTTATTCAAAGATAATTGTATGCAAAAAGTAACTTTCAATAAATATTTTTTTTATTATTTTATTTAGTAATAGTCGAAAAAATTTTGAATTTTAAGGTATACAATTTTTTACATCATTTTAAAAATGATTATTTTCAAGGAAAACACGCAATTCGGAAAATAAATCGAATAGTTCCTGAGAAATCAAAGTTTAAAAAAGTCGTAGATTTTGAATTCGATTTCTCAGATTGAATGAGAGAAAGTAAGATCGTTTTTGTGTCTGATTTCTCATCTTAAAATATCGTCTGCAGTAATTAATTAGCATATTTAAGGTTGACTTTTCGAACCAATAAGATTGAGTCCTCTCATTAGATCAAAAGCTCTTCAAAATTCTCCGTTTATTTTTTTGCGCACTATACGATTTTATCGCCCTTCTCAAAGCTGTATACATTACCCGATACTATGGTTCATATATACTATGGTTAAAATTGAAACAATATGCATTTTTCAACGTAAAGATCAAATCATTAATTTAAAAGTTATTCAGTGGGATTTTTTCGCAATGTGCAAGATGGTTCCATATTATGTGCTACAGAAAATTAAATAAAATTTCGGCTATGTTCAATGCACTCCAAAAATTCCAACAATGAAGTTGTTTTTATACATTTATAACCAACCAACATTTATACCAACATTTATAAAAATGTTCCTCTTTTTCAGGTTTATCACTTATGCAGAGGCTCTGAAATGTCCACTTTAACATGCCCTGAGGGAGAAGCTTTCGATCACCACACAAGCGAGTGTAAAGAGCGAGCACTAGTTGATTGCGTCGAAACTGAGCATACCCATCATCATCGTCACAAGCGCTCCCATGATGAGCTCATTGTCCATTCCATTGATATTACGGAGCTCAAAGCTGAAATGAAAAAATTGTGTGAAGAAGTAAGATTCCTCATTCGATCAGCAGTCAAGGAAGTGGCCCCTACAATTTATTCCCAAATCGAAGCAAATTATGCACCAATGATCAAAAAATTCAAGACCGAAGTCATGCCATTCGTTAACGATAGAGTCATGCCACGATTGCACAAAGCCCACGCATATTTTGATCGAGTGGTTGGAAGGGTATTTGAAAAGGCATACAGATCTTACGAACTATCCAATTCAACTCATATTGCATTAGTTTCTTTCTCTGATTTAGCAAATGATATCGCTAAAGATTTGGAGCCTGTCTTGAAACTTGGAAAGTATTTGTCTTCAAGATTAGCACATGTGTAACTTTAATTAATGATTATAACTAATTTATTTTTCATCAAAGATGCATCATTTTATTCAATGTACTAGTCATTGCACACTGTGCATATGCATAAAATTTGTACATGTTTCATACAAAATAAAAATTTGCTTGTATGAAAATAATAGTATCTTATATCTTTACTTATTTTACAAAACTGTTATGAAATTTGAGACAATTATCTTTTTAATTTTTCTTCATTTAGCGATTTTGGAAAAGTTTTATTTACTTTCTCATTTTTATTTTGATCGCAACTCTATTAAATTTGTTTAGAACGTGAGCATTTAAATTTACGTCTTACATGGCAATTTACGCAGGATATGTCCTAATACTTATCTTTTATATATATTTTTGGAATTTTGTAAGTAAGCCAAAAATTATTCTCGTCAGGCCTAATTAGCGTCTGAAATGAAATGCGTAATGAAAAACCGCGAAGCTATCAAATTACGTCAATCATGATAAAGATTAATCGGAGCATAAGGAAATTTTAATTCTTCAATTGTTATTTTATATAATGATGGTGGTGAATTTGATGATGAAACTATTTCTAAGAGGAAAAGAAAAGGCATTTAAGTTCTTTTAAAAAATTATTAATTAATTCGTGAATACATTATAGTCTCATTAAAGGATTTTGAATACCACTTTTCTGAAATTAGTACAGATAATGACTGGTCAGTTAAGTAAAATCTTTTCACTTAGTTTTAAAAATAATTGACATTTCCTAAAATACTAATTTTTTTTACAAAGATTTATATATGTATATATTTATACACATGATAAAAAAATATCTAAAATGTTTTGTCAAAGCAAAAAAAAAAAAAAAAGAGAAATACTGCTGTTATAGCATTCATGTTACATAGATATCTTTCTCTAGATCAAAAAGAAATTTTTGGAGTTATAATAAACAAAAAATTTTTCCTTTTCATTTTACTAGCATACAAGGCCTTTAAAACCAGGAAAACCAAACACAGGCATCAGGCTTCTAAAAAGGGAAATTATTTAATAAAATTTATCAAAGTAAAAAAAAAAAAATTATGAATGTTTCTGAAAAATATTGATTAGCTAAAGCGTTTTATCCATACCAGTTACTGGTATAGATAATATCTTTATCTCTGCCAGTATTATCTATACCAGTAACTAGTAGTGATCAACTAAAGAGCTTTATCTAATATCAGTATCTATACCTAGCTATGTCTATACCAGTGACAGGAAACTGTTTCAGGAATTCAAAAACCTTAGCACAAAATATCAGAGTTCCTTCTGAAAAGTTATTGACTTTCTTATACTAAATTTAAAAAAGGAAGTAATTATCTTATGTGATCAAGTAACATTAAAAAACGAAATTTCGCCCAAAAATTTAATTTTTAAATGCACAAATTTAGAAATAAATTAATGTTTCTTTTTTCAGCAGTGTGAAATAAAATTTAAAATTTAAAAAAAAAATATTTTATCTTATTCAATTCTATATTATTGGTTCTTAAGTGAGCTAAATAAGTATTTTAAGTTATTTATAAAATCATTGAAAAACTTTCTGTCAGTACCAGATATGCATTCTACAACGAATAAAATACCGTTTTTAAGCAAACACACTCTGCCAAAAAAAAAAATGTTTCTATTAATATTGGTAACATTTCATTAACTTGCTTACCTAACAATTTTATTTTCTCTTTTGACGAAAAATTATTTTTCTAAAGAAAATTTAAAAAAAAATCTTACGAGCATCAAATATTATAAAAACGATCTCATATGTCTTTAAAAAATTTAAATTCTCTGATGAAAAATAAACTTTTATCTATCATTATTCATATTATAGTTAAGAAGAAGCGTAATAAATGTACAATTTTTCTTAACGTTACAATTAAGCAAAAACTTATAAAAACTAACAACATTCTAACTAAATATTTCGCGATTTTTATCCTAAATAAACAATACTAATGAATCAGCAGTCATTTTCTAAGAAAGTAATAAATAAGAAAAGTTATTAATCTCTTCCAAACTAAAATGACAAGCTGGCTTAATAAAAGACATCAATCAATAACCATAATGGTTAATTAATGATGTCCTAAAAGTTTATCCAATACAAAGGAAGGATGCGTTTTAAATTCTGTTTTGGTTCAGTGAGTTCTTGAAATATGACATGGTTTGTTGCAATTAAAAATGTTTCATATTAATTTATCAAAAAGAACGAAAAATATGAACCATCATATAGTTTTAACCATCATTCTGTTTTGTATTACAAATAACTAATAAAAATATAATTTATTTTTTCTTTATTTCTTAACATGGTGATAATTGCACAGTATACTTAAATTTGCATTCTTTCATTAGATACGTTTGAAGCATTTAAGTAGGTAATAAAAATTTGAAAAAGTACGAAAACGGGAGTCTGCTTTACTGGGCCAAACGAAAACAATATCACATCTCGTGCTCCAGAAAATTAAACCAAATATTGTTGTGAATTTAATCGGCTTGAAAAAGGTGAAGAAATCAGTAAGTGACCTCAGAGTCACTTAGTGATCTGAGATCACTTATCGGAAAAAAGAAAACTCTGGAATCGAAAACCATGGTAATGATGGTAATGCGTTAATAAGCTTTTGAAGGTAAAATAATTTTAAATTTGTTATTTGGAATTTTAGTTTCATAAATTATTTTTGTTAAATTTATTTCAAATCCAAAAGAGCAAACTGTAGCTAACCACTGGTGAATTACCCAACTTCTGGTCCAATGTTATTTTTACATGAAATTTTATATCATGGTATTTTGCTTCACAATATTTTGTTTCCGAATTTTCTTTTCTTTCAAGTTAGTTCCATTTCATGATATTTTATTCAAGTAAATTCTATCTCAAAATATATAAATAATATAAGTGTGATACTCAGTATGGTGTGATACTCAATTTTATATTGTTTTGCGAAATTGTGCTTCACAAAATCTTTGCTGGATTTTCTGTCTTATATGTATTGATCAGATAATCCATCATATTATCCAGAGATAAAAAATTTCCAGTATCATTACCGTACTGTATGGAAAGGACATTTTTGGCAATTGAAACCGTAATTATAGATCAAAGTAAAGAAAGAAATCTTAAAGTAAATCAATAAAATCAAAATATATGATATTAAAAGCCTTTCATTTAGTAATTTTTCTATTCATATCGCAACGGTTTACCGGAAACTCCGGTTTTCAAAATTACAGTTGTTATTACCTCACGTATAGTAAAAAATATGAAATTAAAATGTAAATTCAACATACAATTATATAAATGGTTTTTATGTCATTGTATAATTCTTACATTGTTATCAAATACTTTATTTTATAACCATCGTTGAACAGCCGACTCAATTTTAGATTTAAAACTTCTAATGTTCAACACCGTAGCCTTGTAATTTTGTACCCAATCCGGAAGACAAGGAAAATCTTGAATCAAGTATTGGGAGAAGTTTGCTTCGTGAAGGACTTTTCGATGAAACTAACCGTTACATGTAGAGGAAAACCACGAAAGCCTCCCATGGTTAGCCTGACAACAAGGGGGACTCTAACCCATATTCCGTCTACCACAGAGTATATTTTTTACGTCAGCACTGTGGTCGGTGTGAGCTGGGTGCGGAATTCATGCGGAGTTTTGACTATACATTTCCTTCAATGTACCAAAGCTGCTTGCTCTCAGTTCACCATGCCTCCCAAGTTTAATTGTATTAATTTTTCTTCGACTCTATTATTTTCCATTGTTTCACGATTTGCAGAAACAAATTTGAGAAACATCACTTTAGGATTTCCAATGAAGGATGTCATTGATAAATCACACTGCGGTAAATACAGTCGACGATCGATATAATGAACCCTGTGGTCCAAACAAAAGAGGACGTTATGACGTGAGATCGCTATATCGTAAAGACACAAAACTAGAGCAAATATTTTCTTATATTTCATAAATGAATGACTCTTTTTGAGAAAAACATGTTATACATTGAAAAGAATTATGAAGCTGATAGAATATTTACATCAACGAAGTTTTTTTATGTCAATAAAATGCAAGTACGAATTAATGTAACGCATTAAAGAATATAAATTTCTTAGTGTGTTAATGTGTAATTTCTTCAATGTCTTAAGGAATAAAAATGGATTTTTTTTCATATGAAACATTTTAATAATACGAGTAATTTTTGAAACACACTCAGCATTCTTTCTTCTACATTTCGAAATTTTCTTTTTTTAGAACAATGGCGTGAATTTGGAACACATTGTTCTCACGTCTTCTGAACTAGATTACAATTTTAAATACTGTAAACAAAGTGCTCTCTAGAATTGTGAATTTTTTAAGCAATTCTGGGTAATTCTTCAATTCTTTTTCTTCAAAATTTTTAAATTCTTTTTTTACAAGCATACTGCTTAATATTATTACGAGCAGTCATTTTCACCAAAAATAACCATTCCCCCTGTGAACAGTTATAGTCCTTGGCCAAATTATTAGACACACTATTAGATTTCATGTAAATCAGCTTTACTGAACCTGTTACGTCTGAAACCGGTTTGCACTTGCTAATGTTCGTTTATCAATTGGTTAACATTGTAATGCAAAATGTTAAAAATAACTCCAAATAGGAAGTATATAAAAATATCCTGAATAAAAGCCCATTACATGTATGTTTAAATATAAAAGTATAGCATATAAACTCGTGCAAAACATGTAATTATTAAAAAGCTACAGTGTGTCGAATAATTTGGCTATTGATTATAATATATACTAATATAATACCTGATATAATAAATATTCTATATTTATATAGTATACCGTCTAATTTATCCAATCGTTGAATTTATATCATATATCGTCCAATTTTACCAATTGATATACGAACGTTAGCAAGTGCAAATCGGTTTCAGTAGCGTAAGAACAATAAAGTTGTATAGATCTCCTGATAATTAAGATTTGACATAGAATCTTATAGTGGGTCTAATAATATGGGCCCGGCACTGTAAGTCTGAGAAGAAAAAATCAAGAAGAACATGAATTAACTCTTAAATAAACTTGCTTTAATTCTTAAATAAACCACGTCTTACAACACTTTACAAAAGGAAAAAAATATAATTTTCAAGTAAGAAAAATGTGATAGGAGAATATAAATCCTTTGAAAAAGAATTAAAAAATGCTATGAATATATGCTGGACATTTCAAAGAGCTTGAACCACGAAGATGCAATATAAAATTAAAATTCTCAATAATGGAAAGTAATAAATATTTTTGACCATTGAATACAAGACTCCTTAAGTTAAAAATTATTGACTCCGTCACTTTTTCTTCATCCAAGGGAATCCAAGATGTTTTACTTTTATTTAAAGAAAATGTCAAAAGAAATAGTTAACAATTTCCTCCATACTTATGAATAACACCTATTTTTGTAGCGATTTTCTAGGAATTAAAAAAAAATTAAGCTTAATTTTAGGTCACTATATTGGAATGACATATTTAGTTCCGACATTTGGTTAAAATAACAACTATCTATGGAATACCAAACGGGACTTCATGAATGGGACGTTACAATTAAAAGATCACAGAAGCGAAGGGTCATAAAAACTAAAAGCCGTATACCCAAATTAATTAATCTAGCAAATTTTATTATTTTTATCACGTGCTATTATTTTTACCATGGCGTAAAATAAAAATTTATTCGTAGGTCTGAAATAAAAGGCGTCTCGTTACTAAATTTGAGAAAGAAATCTACATATCTTTTCAAGTAACTTCCTTATCAAAAATTATTTAATTTTTCAACGTTTATCAATCTTTCAGTCGAAAAAAGTCATATCGATTAACTTACTTAATTAAGCATATGATATGAATATTAATTTTGAATAAAGTATTAAAAATCTACATTAGTATACGAGCTTTATGACTGAAAAATAAAGATTATACATAGTACACTATGAAACCGCCGAAGTCCGTATTCTCTCTATTGACTTTCGAACAGCAACAGCAATAAATATGGTGTTTATATTCTATATTCATATAAAGGTTTTATGCTTTGCAATATGAGTCCACTTACAGTGTCACCTAGTGAAAAACTATTGAGTCAGCGTTCTTATCTTGTAAACGATATAAAATTGAGAGAGAGTGTAATATAGTTGTAGAGAATTATTGATTCAGTACAAATAGACCCCTTTTGGAATTTAATGCTGAAATGAGAACAGTTGAAATGCGAATTTTTTCCTGATTTATTCCTCAGTAATGTGACGAACTGGAAGAAAAAACAGCTAATTAATAGCTATCGTAAGATACCTTTATTTTTCACCTCTAAAGTCTCAAGAATGGGTGCCTATTTTTGAGCGTTTGAAACATGTCAACTTTGATTTTCATTTGCATATTTTCGTAGCAATTTTTTTTAACAATTAAGTTTTAAAGACAAGGTTTCCTTTTTTCGAGCCATGGTTGCTTAGGGGATAGTGAGTTCTCTTCGCAATGAAGTGAACCGGGTTCGAATACCAGCGATGGCTGGCCATACAAATTACGCATCCAAATCGCACCAACCACAGCGGGGATGTAAAATATCCTCAGTGGAAGATGAATCATGGATTAGAATCCCCTTGCCACTAGGCTACCCGTGGAAAGTTTTCGTGGTTTTCCTCTCCATATAATGCAAATGCAGGTTACGTCTATCAAAAAATCCTCCACGAAGGCTAGTATGTTCGAATGCTTGGTCCAGCAGCTCCTTCGTCTTCTAGATAAGGTTCAAAAATACAAGGCAACTGAGTTGAATATTGGTAGTAACCCTAAACCCTAAATTGAGTTGGCCGTTAAACGACGGTTATTTATATAAGCATAAAAAAAAGGAATTGCTTCAGTTTCTTAGGATTATTTATTTAATGAGATATCTTTATTGTCAATATTGAAGCTCTTCTTACCCATTTGAGCTAGGAAACTTTTTGAAAAAATACTGAGAAGATTTTGGAAGGACAAGTCTTTTATAATTGAGATTTTTTGTTTTTGTTTTGCAGAGAAAACATCTATCTGTTTTTCCTAGGATATATAAATAATATTAAGTTTTATATTTGGATCTGCAGCCAAAACTCATTGAGTTTTAGAAGCTAAAGTGGTAAAAAAGAATAAGAATTATCCTATTTGTTCAAACCATTCCTTTTCTTCCTGGGATCGTTTTTACACGCCCCAGTGTAGGAAACTACAAACAATTTAACAGTGCTCTTTAAGTACTCTTATATGTTCTCAATTTTATTAATTCGATGGTGCCACATTTTTTCACCTACACAACATTGTTAAGATAGGAATGCTAAATTCCTGGCTTTAAACCAGGTGGCTCCATAAGTGCCTACAGTTTGAAGCGAATAACCACTAAACTTTACATACATATTTATTTTTATTTCTAGCTGAAATTATTCTGAACTTAAGAAGGATGTATCCTTGCACATACTGAACAAGGTGTACTGTAAAGATGTTTTAGTATCTTTATAGAAAAGGATCAAATTAAATAAAATTATGTATACACAATGGTATTCAAATATTTAGTGTAGGAATACCAACAGTGAGGAGTTGAAAGACGGATATTAGAAGCACCATAAATTTCCAACTTGCAATCAAAAAGGTTTTCATATTTCAAAAACCTTCCAACTTTAAATGTTGTTTGTCAAATTTCGATTGCATGTTTTTTCTATTTTTTTTAGCATGTTTAAGTTTTATGTGTTCATTTCTTGTCTTCATTTTGGAATAGAATTCCAAAGACATAGATTAGGGTGGTCTTTACAGAAAACCCTGTATATGATTTTTAAAATTCTAAAAATTAGACAAAAGTGATATATATATATGAATTATTTTTCATACTTCTTGCATCATTGGTTATTGGAAGAAGGTTTGGAATTTTTCCAATTTACTCAAAAGCTATTTTAGATTACTGTTGTTATTAATTTCCGATTTCTTATATACAAAAAAAATCAGTTATTCACAAACCAGTCAATCCAAACAAAAGTTTAGTTTCATTTTTCCAGCATTATTTTCCAGTTCTTTTAATAAACTTAAATTTAACTTTTCACAAATATGAAATGTAATGCTAATACCCTTTAAATGTTTACCATTTAATGATTAGCATTTATACCATTTAGACTCTAAATCCAATGCTTGCAACTTATTTTAAGTTTCAACGGGAGCTTTTTATTGTTGTTATTAACATTGTCGGATGATGCGGGCCTTGTCTAAATCCTTACTTTGGCAAACATGTATTACCCTCATATTTGTATCATGAAAACGCGCCCTATTTTAAAAGATTAATGATAAATCTGAATTTAACATTACAGTGTACTTTAAATAATTTTTATTAAAAATAATGGTATTGATTTTTATTGTATTTTTGTTTTTTTTTTTTTTTTTAAAAAAAAGAGGACTAATCACTTAAATTTTCATACTTTAAGTTTCGGTATTCCAAAATTATAAGTTAAATATTTTCTCACTTTAAAAACCAAAACAAAATGCATTTACCTAAAGCATAGCAATTGATATAGAAAATAAAATAAAGAAAGATATTCAAAAAATTTAAATAAGTATAAATAAGAACTTAGTTTTCTTTCCTTTTTGTGAAGTACATAACTCATTCTCGTTATGCATTCGTTTTTTTATTAGATAGTTTGTAGAATTATTAATAAAAAGAAAGAGTAAAATCTGTGATTAGTAGCAACCATTTCATAAATTATATTTTTTTTTATTAATTTTTTCCAGATTATTTATTATTAGCTGTTTTTTCCTTTAATTGATTATCTATTTCCCCGATTAGCAGTGTTATTTTGCCCTTCCCTTATTTCGTCCACTCTATCTCTCTTTTTTCACTCCCTTTATTATTCAGAAAATGAAACAGATAACAACTAACAAGACCTATATATTTAAATGTAATGTGTGTGAATGTTTACAATTTTTCAACGAAAAATAAAATGAATACCATTAGTGTGATGAAACTCCGAATGAATACATGACAGATAAATGAATAAAAATGAATCAGTTGCAGAAAATACGTCTGTGAGCAACTGTCCTTATCATTGGTACAGGGTAAAACTGATAAGACTATCAGGTTCTGTGGACAGAAATGGGCATTGAAAATAGTAATCACACGATTTTTTTTTAGAATACTATGTCATGTGATATGCTTTAAATCAGTATTAGTCATCGTAGATCTTTCTAGCATAATCTATAATACTTCATCCAGGCATTTTAACAAGAAATGTACATTTCCAATTCAACTTAAATTCAATTTTTAAAGAATAATGAATGGCAATTATATGATAATTATTGAAGGATAAACTGATAAATCCGAGTACTAGTTGCAATTGCTTTTAAGAGCTTTTTAAAAAGAACTAGCACTGAGCAACAAATTTTAATAATTTGAGCATTTTGCGATAATTTTTAAATCTTCTGCTTATAGATGTACTGATTTATCTGATTTATTTATGCATTGAAATTATTGCGGTGCTGCCAAATTTCATTTAGGGCAAATATGATTATTGTAATTCTAGAGAATAATAGTTAGAACCAAAATTCAAATTAAAAAAAATATATAATAAAAGCCAAAAATGAACCGATTGAAAACTGAAATGAATCGAAAATGTTGCCAATTAATTGCAAATGAAAAGTTTACAAATCTAGGAGATCCAACGCAATGTGCTCTAAATATATATTAAGCATTATTAATAATACTACTTATTATAACACTAAATAGTAATACTAAAAGCTAAAGAGGCTAAAAATCAGATATGAATAAAGCAAAACAGCGTGAATGAAGTATAAATGAAGGTACAGAAATAGGCAGATTATAGTTTCGATTCTATAAACAAGAACCTTTCTTACTGTCTAAACACATACATTTTAAATGCAGATGAAGGTTCTTATGTTTAAAATAAAACTATAATATGTGCTTCATTCGTGTCTTATTCAAGTTGCTTTGATTTATTCAAATGTTAAACAAAGCATACCCTATCTTTATTTGGAAAAATCGTTATGTTAATTTATAAAAAAAAAATTAAATAAATAAGTACATAAGCGGATAGAAGAATTACCATAGGTATCGGGGACTATTGATGAAAAGGCGAAGCAGAAAATTTAAAAACTACTTTTGCTTATATTTCTACAATGTAAATTGTTTCAATTAGCGGGTGCAGAAAAAGGAAAGATATTTTCATTGTGTTATAATACTTTTACGACAGTTAATTGGATTAAATTTAATTAAAAGTCAGTTTTGTATCACAAAATAATAAATTCGGCAATAAAAAGTAAAGAGTACAAAAAACAGTGTTATCTTTTATTGCTGAAATAATTCAGCTTAAATTTAATAGCAAAGGGAGTGATTTTTCCAAAACAAAGAGCAGTCAGAAAAAAATCTTGTGATATTTTTCAATTTTAATAGAGGTATCGAAATAAATAGTTTTTAATTATAAAAATACTTTCTAATTATATTTGCTTATAATAAGATTTAATCAAGCCCTTTCTTTTATAAAAAAAGACTACAAGGATTACAAATTAATTTAAAACATTAATGTTAGAATATTAGTTGTTGCTTAAATATTTCACTTAATATTTTTCTACTGGTTTACTACAGCTTAGAAATAATTGCAAGGAAATTAACATTATAAATTAAAAGTTTTCAATATGTGTCATTCATTAGAAAGTAATGTTGTTAAATAAATTCCCAACAACCAATTTTTTAAACTTTGCATCCTGGCAAATCTATAAAAAACGAAAAAAAAAGCGAAATATCAATAAAAGATGTAACATTAAAATTACAAATATTTAGTAAAATCTTTCTTTATTCTGTTAGAATTTTCATTCGGAAATTGCAGTAAAATGCCTGCAGCAGCGATTAACCATAACGTTCATGATTAAGAACGATTCTTTACCTTTACGGTTTTGAAACCTTTTTATAACTGGTACGGTTAAGAAACCGTGAATGGTTTTGTTAGCATTTACTACTAACATAGTTCCTAAATGAAACTAATTGAGCTCTGTGGTTGCTGCGCCATTTCTCGTGAATGACAGTATCGTATTCTAATAGTCTAGGGTCACCGATAAAGGAGTGCAGGACCCTAGAAACTCTTCATGTAATGAAGAAATGGAAGAAATATGGTATCAACGCTGGGATTCAAACCATAATTCAGTCGGTGGTTAGATCGACCGATTAGCCCTCTCAGCTACAGTATGTACCCAGCTGCTCGAAACAAAATGGCTTCATAAGGTAATTGACGTGATTAGAATTCCAGTTATGAAACCGTTTTAGGTAAAAACAATCAACAAAAGTTTTTATCACACTTAACAGTTAGAATATCATTTGTTTGATCATTTAACTGTTCTGATTGAATATGGTACAGTAAAAATTAAATACATTGCTATTAAACCATTTTTACCGAGAAATTTTTAACAGTGTACGAAAGATAAATACAATTATTTAGACAAATTATGACTAAGTAAAAAAAAAATCCAGACCATTATATAAAATCTTTCAAAACCTATTAAATCTTCTTTGTATCTCAATTAGAACAGAAGTTAAAATAATTTGAAATACAGTTAACCTACAGGCTTACACACGCCATGTCTTTTTAGACAAATATATCATAATATGTTTCATAGCTATATCTTTTCTATTTCAAAGCTGATATCATAAATGCTACACTGTAAAAAATTTTGCACTAAATTATGAAAAAAAAAATATCAACATGCAGGGTGCTGGTACTTTTCCCGAAAAGATTTATTTTTTACGGGAACATGTCATGAAGCAAAATATCTAATAAACCGTAATTTTTACAGTAATAATTACCGTGAAATTATTTGTAGCGAAACAACTGAGATTTTGAAAATTTATTATTTAACCAAATTTCGCTTATTTGAAAGTCTTTTTTAACGTTCATTTTTATCTTAATATTCATTAAACACTGTTCCGCAGAGAAAATTAATTTTTAAACAGACCTAATATAAGAATAATAATAAGAAATTCTCTTATTCCATAATTTTATATTCCGTCGGACTAGATTAATTTAAAAATTCATAACTTCTTTTAGCATTTTCCTTTTATTTTAATACTAGCTGGATATCCGTATAGGATGACTAAAATAAGAAAATAATCAATAAATCATCAGTACTGAACAGTACTACAAAATTCTGCACATAACTAAGAAACATATAAATTGTAAATATAATTGAAAGGCAATTAGTAAAGCAAAAATAATTTCAAATAATATTATTACTATTTAATGCCTGTCCCGGTAACTTTACTTTATTAAACTAAGCAGAACACAATTTTTGTAGTTCATCCCATCAAAATAGTAAGTCATCTCATGATAGTCAAAATTTACCACTATCAAATAATTTTCTCAGGTGCATATCTCATTCGTGGAATCAAAAGATACTTATTTCCCCCCTATTGGTAATTTTTTCTCGCGTTTCATTATGCTTCTATTAATAAAATTAATTAATTAAGCGTCACTTGTGTCAATAATAGCATGGCAATTGTTTTACGTTTCTCCTAAACAAGTTAGTACCATTTTCTCATTAATTACGCCATTAAATACATAAGCATTTTTTTTTCTCATTTCAACGATCTAATCACAATCTAATTTTTTTATCTTATCCTATGTAAGCATTTCTAGAATATACGCAAAGGGTATTGCTTACTAAAACTTCGTTTAAAAATTTTTTTTCTGTCAATAATTTGTTTGTCCCATGAAAATCTGTCATTTTCCTGGCTACTTTTATTTAGTGATTTATAACCAAAATAGGTAGCGCCAGGAATCAATATCTTATGTTAATAGATTGATTAGATACCGTCCTATCTGAACATGTCTTGTTGCATGAATAAAGAACCAATTTTCTGGCTCAAAATCTATTTTAAAAATTTTTTCAAGTTGAGTAGGTTTATATGCTGTCATTTTTGCGGCTTCTTGAAATCATTAATACCAAAAACTGCATACATTTATATGAGTTATTTTAAGAAATACTGTTGTTTTCTGCAGAATATAAACGTCTTCGGTCAAAATATTAAATTAAAGTAAAGTTATATGCTGTCAAATGGCGAATTTGTCAATATCCTGGCTTATGAATACCAGGACATTGAAGTGTTACCAGAAATTCTCTTTAACTGCTAATACTGTAAAGAGGGAAAGCAAATATTAACCTAATACCAAGTTTATGCATGATTGTAATATGCTTGGATGTAATCAAAGTCATTTAATGATTGATTATTATACACAATTTTATTCTGTACATATAAGCAACAAAAAATTTTTTCTTTCTTTCTACAGTGGATAAAAAGAATTAATTTAAGCAATTTACGGTCCATCTAACATAAAGTTGAGGTACTTACTATTAACATAAAATGACTATTTTTTAAACTTCTAAGGTAATATGTCATTTTCCTGGCATTCAAGATTTGGGGAATTTCTATTTTTTTTTCTCGAGCAAATGTCAATAAACTACACTGCTGTCTATAAGATATTAATAAGTGTAGCTAAAAAAGTATAAAAAAAATTTTTGATTATTTTGAAGACTTTAAATTTGAAGAAATGTTTTGGTCCAAATTGTCATGCTTCGTGAGAATCACCCATATATTCTAATAAAGTGAGTCTATTAAACTTCCGTAAATTTTTAAGATTGAGTCATTTGTCAAAATTTCATTTCTTTCACATAAGAGAATAATAAGCGAAATGTATTATAGATAGATAGAAATAGCACGTAGAGATCTTATCTTTCTTTCTGGTAACCTGCGAAACTGATAAGAAAAGAGGGAAATTCGGTGAATATTCCCACAAATATGCTTCTCTATGGTATACAATTGAGTTTGAATTAATATTAGTCGTAATATCCATGGTCATAATAGATCCTTTTGGCATAATCTAGTACTATATTCATCAATTTCAATATGAATCATGCATTTTCTATTGAACTTAGTAATATAGCTTCCTAGATAAGAGATGAAATCTAATAAGCTTTCTGAATAATTTATTTAGAATAAAATATTTTTATTTAATCTAATATAAATACGTCCAAAAGATTCATAAGAAAATATATATTTGAAAAATATCCATGGACAAAATTTGTGTTGAGTAATGGTCAATTTTTTTACTTAAAACGCATTTTCATATGAATTAATATAGACTTTAAAAAAGTATAAACGAACATATAAGAAATTAGCAAACATGTTTGAATTCTTCTAACAATGGTATTATGTTTTCAGTTAAAGATTTTGTTTGAATTATGTAAATGTCATGAGACTTCAATTTTTCCAAGAAGAGTTTTAGATTAACATTTAATCAAAATCTTTAATTGTAAACAAAAATGTAGGGATTACAATTTATGACTAAAATATTTACACATTTAACAGTGTGTACATTTTAGGTTAATTTTATTTTATCAATTATTTTCGGCAGACCCATTTTCTGGTTTGCGACTATCAAAGTTAATCTCTGTAACACAATCCAAAAAATGGTGGAGATCCTTCATTTGGACATAGTAGCCTTCCAAGCATTTGGACATAGTAGCCTTCGTGCAGGAATTTTCGAAGGAATTAATCCGCATTTGCGCTATAGGGAGAAGGAAATCATGAAAACCTCCCACAGTTACCCCGACGACACGGGAATTCTAACCCGTTATCCTTCTACCACTGTCAATAATTTTACGTCCACACTGTGAACGATGCCACCCGGACGCAATGCTAGCATTGATCAGCCATTGCTGGTATTCGAACCTGGCTTTACCACATTTGAGGGCGATAGCTCTATTTTCTGAGCCAACAAGGATCGTTGCAGGTTGATTAAAAGTTTCAGTTCTTTAAAAACCCAAATCTTTATTTTGTAATGCACCTGGCCGATCCGTGGTGGTTAAAGGGATAGATCCATCCAATGAGGGGAACCGGGTTCGAATCCCAGTGATGGCTGATAGATACTTATTCCGCACCCAGCTCGCACCGACCGCAATGATCATGTAAAATATCCTTAGTATTAGACGAAACATGGGTTAGTGTTGGCTTGACATCACACTTACCTTGAGAGGGTTTCGTGGTATTCCTTCAGATGTAACGCAAATGCTTGTTCGTTGCATTAAAAGGTCCCCCGCAAAGGTAAAATTTATCCCAATTCTAAATCTAGAAGTTCTCTTGTCTTCTGGATTGAGTTCAAAATTACGAGGTTATATAGATGAACATTGGTAGTCGTAATCCCAAAATTGGGCTGGATGTTTAAGGATGGTTATAAAACGAAATAAAAAGCGCCTGTCCGATTTTAAAAGTCTCCAATATTTTCTAATGATGCTGTAACTTCTCAGACATTTTGCAATGAGGTCACGTACTTTACGATTATTCAAAAAATGTTTTTTCGATTGGTAAGCCAGATTTCATTTTTGGGAAGTCTTCACTGAGCCTGAAGCCTACTGAAGATTTATTTTAAATAGCCTCGTAAATAATTTACTGAAATGAGTAAAGTAAAGTAATGTTAAATAAATTTGAAAAGATTTGATAATTAATAAATTTGAATCTGCTGAAATGAAGTATTAAATATTTATGCTTATAAAATATAGATTAAATAACACCTGGTAATGATTGTTGCCCAATCTTTGATTTTTTACAGTGACCTCTCTTTTATAGCGAAAAACATAAAAACCAGGATGATAATTCATAGACGCCATGTAATAGGAACCCTTAATTCGAATATTAGTGATCAAAAATTATTCATTTGATTTAAACAAAAGTTTAAAAATATATCTAAGCCATTATTTCACTTGATGCTTCCACATAATAAATGCAAACACTTTAAATCTCCTTTGAATGAAGAAAGAGCAACAAATTCTTAATCCTAGGTGGTCATAATTTATGATCATTCGTAATCAAGGTAATTTTCTTTTCGAACGAAACAATAATTTTAACAATCATACTTTTCTCGTTATGAGAATTGTATTCATTCATTCTGAGAAAATTCATTTCCCTTGTGGAACTCATTTTCATGTTAAAATATGTAGCCTTTACAGTTAACTTGATGTATTTTATCGAAAAAGGCAGCCCCAAACCAGTATATTATTTTTGATGTATTTTGTATTAATGTATTAATGTATTTTTAATGTATTCATTTGTATATATGAAAGGGTTATTTTACGTGTGCATTAATTTAGAAAGAAAAGTTGAGTTATTATCAATTTTTCTATTATTTATAACAGTAAAGTCAGTAATAATCAAGTATTTTCTTAGCTAGGTGTTAATGTTCAACTGTATTTTTTTGAACTCAAGTAATAACGACTATTTTCACTAGGATCACGAGAATCGTTATATTATACGTTAATTATATAAAACAAAACAAAATAAAGAAAAATCTTTAATGACGGATGATGTTATAACTAGGTTTCCACAAGCAAAATTGCAATCACCTTGTTTCCAAGCACTTTACCTATCATGTGATTATTATTAGTGATTATTTCGAATTAAGTAAAAGTTTTCACCAACTAAAAATGAATTATGAAACTAATCATCTCGAAAAAATATCCTTAAAAATTGTTCGTTTATTATTAAAATTTTATTCTTCGAAAATTGGAAGGGGATTTCTTAACACTAGCTTTTAATAATGACTTTAAAAAAAATCCTATAAAAAATCATATTTTTATAGTAAATCTAATGTTGAATTAAATGGACAGAGTAATGCAAATTAATTTAACTTAGAATCAATTTTAAATTGCATTTTTATAGCAAGCAAAGTTCTTAAACAAAACTATGAAACTATCAATAAATAAATAGGCAAAATAAAATTAGTTTTAAAATTTTGTTTGATGAAACAGAGTAGCAGATCTAATTGATTTTGGGTTAATATTATTTTATTCACAAGAAACAAGGGGAAGGAATAGGTATTTGTTTAGCCAAATGAGGAATCAGTTCTTCCAGAATCAAATAAAATTAAGAGTTTCCACTGATTTTGTGTTAGTTTCTGAAATGAACGGTTGACTTAGAGAATATCAAATGAGCTTGTTATCAAAAGTTTGAAGAGATCGATTCTTAAGAGAATCAGAGGAGGCGCTCTGGTTGCTCATTAGTATTCGATTTTGGAGGATCATTTAAACTAAATTCCATGAGTAGTGCCGTAATGGTAAAATGATAAGTCTATGCTTTTTAATCACATCGTATGCCTTTTTACTGATATCTTTCTTTTTCACATTAATGAAGCATAAAAAAAATTGAAATTGGCTCATTCTACTTTTCTACTTAAATTCAGTCTAAATGAATATTTCTTTTCACACATTAAACTATTATATTTTCTAACCAACGGTGAACAGCAGACCCAATTTCCGAGTTTACGACTATCAATGTTCAACTCCGCAGTCTTGTAATTTTGAACTCGACCTCACAACGAAAGAAGGGAATTCTTGGATCAAGTATTGGGCCTTCTTGGAGGACTTTTTGATGGAACTAATCCACATTTGCGTTTCAAGTAGAAGGAAAACCAGGAAAACCTTCAACGGCTAGCCAGACGGTTAGGGGATTATGATCCGGGGGGACCCATGATCCGTCTATCACTGAGAATATTTTTCATTCGCAATGGGGTTTGTGTGAGTCGTGGATAGAATCTGAATCAGCCAGCAACGGCTGGGATTCGAACCTGGGACACCTTATAGGGAAGCGAACGCTCAATCCCCTGAGCCACATTAACGACGTAAAGTCTCATTAAAATAAACTTGAATAGCAGTAAGATTGTTTGTAAATGCGGGGGAGCCTCTGTCACTCAGTGGCTGATTATGTTCGACATTTTGGTTATCCAACATCCCTTTAGATCTGCAATGAAATGTCCTGATGCATGTTTAATGCAATTGAT